>NW_008622078.1:0-26015 GCF_000691845.1 Merops nubicus
ATAATTATAATATAATAACTATTGTATATAATTAACTATATTGTAACATATAATATGTAACTATGTAACTATGTTTGTATATCTAAAAAGGCCTACTGGAGAATTGAGGAAGCACTCAAAGCAAAAAAAAGATATTTAAAATAATAGCTGAAATGCTGTGGAGGATGCTTAATTGTATAAGTTAAGTATTACCATTAGTTATGGATAGAGACCAAAACAAAAAAGATTCCTCCCCTTGAGAGTGTACATGCAGAAGAAAATTATTTCTCAGCAAAGGAAACACTGAAAAATACAGCAAATGGAGTAACTTAATATAGAATTTAATTTAGTACCAGTAATCTACATAAACTAATTTACTATTTTTTTAAAATGGAATGATAATATTCTTACATCATGTAATTAAAATATTGTAGCACAAGGAGTAGGCATGACCCTTGTGTTTAAAGACCTGATTCCACAAATAGACGATCAGCCACAAATTTCACTGAACTCGACACATTTTAGCCTTAAAACACAATGGATTTCATTGTGTCTGATGCTCATAATTCTCTTTCTAAGCAATGTGGTTTGGAAAAAATCCTCCAAGGGAAGCAAATCCTAGAGAAGAAAGACTTTGTGCAATTTTTGTAGCAGATATGTATTCAGAAACTTGAAGAGGATCTGGATGGAAATGCAGGTTCTGATTTGGCAGGTAGAACTATTACTGTAGTGAGGTTGCAGCAGTTAATAATGTGGGTCTTTGATACACAGAATTTTCTTGAAAGCTTGTATAATCTTTCAGATTGGTATTAAGAGCTTTTTAATATTTCTTGGTGTTTTGTGGCATATTGAAATAAACACGGGGCAATTGTTTGTTCAGATAGTAGTATACTCAACAATCATCTCCATTTCTTACCACTTCAGCAATACTGACTGAGAGAATTTGGAATAATTTTGTTTATGAAACACTTAAATTGATAGCATTTGCCAACACCCTGGCCACAAAATGCAAAATTAACAGATTTTCGTATACAGTATGTTGGTTGCTGTCCCCTCTCCTTTACACTTTAGAGGAACACTTAATTTTGTTTACATAGACAGGTATATTACAAAGAGGCCACATTAGCTTAGGCTTTCTCCTTTTTAAGCTTTTAGCATTCACATTGATAGGAGGCAGGGTGGTTCTTGACCTTTTGAAGTCATTTTGCTTTGGCCATTACTCACTTGCAAGCTCATTTGTATAGCGCCCCAATATCCTTAAGGCAAGAACTTCACCTATGTACTTAATTTACAATACAAAGGGAGAAAAAAGAAATTTCTACTTGGTAGTAGATTCTGATAGTTTTGATGTTGTGTTGTTTGGTTTTTGTTGGTTTTTTTTCTCCTCATTCCAGTAGGAGTAAATCCTAATTGTGCAATTATGTCAGCGGCTCTTGTGTCAGCAGACAGACTTTTACTCAGAAGACTGTGCTATTATGTAAGTCTATGAGGTAATCTTTGCTCCATTATGACCAGTGAAACCCTGTAGCATTGTAACTTCATTTTTGTTTAATACTCCTGTGAGAAAAATTCCTACTGAAGTCCTGCAGAAAGTAGCTCTTTGCTTTTCTCACTGGCTGTGTAGACTATAAGAGCCAGCAGTGATGGAACAAACTTTCATGGTGTATTTTAATCCTCCCTTGTCCCTTTTTTTGTCTGGGTGTTGTGTGTGTGGTGTGTATTTCTTGATTATTTAGTTGTTTTTAAAATAGTGGAAAGCAGTGTGTAGCATGGTGTACCATTGAGTGGGTAGCTAGTCATGTCTTATAAATTTGTGTCAAACCTCCCTCTGAAATGCCTTTACTGAAGCCTACTGTAGCCATAAGGAAGATGATTACTTACTTGCATGTGCAAATCAAAGTGCTCAGATCCACCAAAGCATAAGAGGTACTCTGTCTGCCTGAATAAACAGTGCCAGTCCTCCAACTGAGTGGGCAGTAAATAGGAAACTTGAGATATAAGGTGTTAACAAATGTTATTTTCTAATAAAATGACAATTTTAAAAATCTTTTAATACTAAAGTGACTAAAATTCTTTCTACAGTTACCCAGGATAATGTGCCATATTAACCTAAAATATCAATGGTAACTTTTCTCTCCATTTACAAAAAGAATGAGCTACAGGGAGACTTGCTAAGAAAACTTATCAACCTTCAGAGAAATGCCTGCTTCTTAAGTGATGAGTCCTTGAGCCCCATCAGCTGAGGATGAAACTTCTCATTAATGAGGCCATCATCATAGTTTGGGGAGACATGAGTAGAACTGGTTAAGACACAAGAGCCCATTTTCCTACACAGTGAAGATAAATGCAGATATTACACCGTGTCAAAAAGCACAAGATGAAGTAGATCTTGGTTTCTTCTTGTTAAATGACAAAGAAATAGAGGGAGATTGAGACGAAAATCTGTTGGACTACATACTAAAAATGGAACTCCCATTCCACAAGGGGATGGTTACAAGCAAAGGCCATCCTTCTGTGTAGAGATCACCTTACTTTCACATTGGCCTGTATCTATTCTTGTACATAAAGCAGGACGTAAAGGTTGCTTTTAATTTCAATGGGAGTAAAGAGAAATGTATATTTCTGTAATAAAATGAAAACGCTGTGTCTCTGTGGGCTATTGTTGCAGTTCAGTAGGGTATTTTGTCTGTGAAAGCTGATGAAATCAGGGATGCTTCTTAAGAAAAAGCAGGTGTCTGAGACTGCCTTCTATTGTTTCTTTGCTTAAAGGCTAAGTAGCACTTAAAATATGTAGAAATAATAATCTGTTAGCCTAGTTTCAAGAAGCAGGTTGTAGCAGATGACCCCCAGAGGTCTTTTCCAACCTAAACTATTCTGATCAGTCACTGCAAGACACAACACAAGCAACAGTCTGAGTACAGTCTTTATATTGAAGTGCAATGGTGTATTATCAGAAAATACCATTTTGGGGGCTTCCCCCCCACTTCTATTTTAGGTTGAACTCTAGTAAATCTTTATGGGATTTTCAGATTAGAGTTCATTAGTTAAATTATTCAGCTTATGACCTATTCAAGCTTCTAGCAGACCCCAGAAATCACTAGACTCTTCATAAATCATCTCTACAGAGTAGTTTAAAATTATCTATTCCAGAAGCACAAAGCATTTTCCTGCAGCTGTTGTAATGGCTCAAGTCTGGGTGCTCTATCTGAGGACAGAAACACTTTCTCGATAGTACTTACAAAACTGGGATATTAGTTACATTTCTGGCTCTTCTGTTGGAAGAGTCATTGTAAAACTGATTTACCATTTCTCTCCCCCTCACTCAACATTTCAGACTTCTAAATATTTGATTTGGTCTTTTTTTTTTTTTTTTTTTTTTTTTGATAGCTATTGAGTGCTACCCTGCAGAAGATATGGGCTACTGTTCAGACCATCCTATGGCTGCCATGGAGCATGTTCAGCAGTGCAAATAGCTGATCCAGAGGACTGTGGCCAGAAGAATAAAGATTTATTAATTTAAACCAAGTATCACTATGTGAAGCTTATGAAACCTTTGTTCAAGGTGTAGAGCAAACTTTTGATCCTTTATGCCACATGTTTGAACATGGTGATTACACTCAGCTCCACCCTGAACTGTCAATTAGTGTGACTTCATATTCTCCTGCTGTTAATTTAAATGTTATGAGTGCAGTGAATTTTTTAGACTGGGCCAGTACTCTCCTGCAAAGCAGGAGAGAACTTTGATTTAGTCAGACTTCCTGCCTGGCTGTCGTTACTACAAAAGCCACTGGGGGCAGGGTGTGAAGAATGCTGCACTCTTATCCCCCATCCCAAAATTACAGACAAAAGATTAATTGACATCCCCTTGCCCTTTTCTGAGGCTCTACCACATGCTAATATATGCATTACCTTTGTATTTGAGGGCAAAAAAATGGACTGGGGGATTTTTAAGCTCAAGACAGTCTTAGGTATTCTAAGTGCTGTTTTCTCATTTTACATGATGAACATTATTATGGTGTGAAGAATATCAGGAAGGTATTTGCCAGCTCTGCTTGCCTCACAGCCATGCAGTTAACTTATGGACAAGGATAAGGTGCCCCAGCTGCAGGCTGCTGTTCAGGTGTGGGGAGTGCTTACAGAGGTATAAGACCATAGCTGTTAAAAAATAAATTGATTGTGATTATCTGTGAAAATTCTACTGTCTATGTACAAAAACATTGTGAAATGTGAAAGCTGGAAGTGCAGATGTGCTCTGAACAGAACTGCAATGTAAACTAACACCAGTGGTTCATGCCTGTGGTCTAAAAACCAAAGGAAGGGTAGGACTTATGTTAACTGTGAGGTGGAATGTGTGCAGGACATAAGGATGCATATCCCAAACTACATTTTTGTCATGCAGTTATTACAGCATGTCCATTAGGATGAAGAATAGACAGGAGGGGAAACTGAATGGGAGTTTAAAGGGGACATGACAGGTCCTGTGGACTTTGTTCATTTGTTTATGGGCTCAAAGTTTTGGGACTGTGCTTTACTGGCACATAGTGCCAAAGACTATGATGACTGCATTCATAGAATCATAGCATAGCTTGGTTTGGAAAGGACTTTTAAAGATCATCTGGCCCAATGCCCCTGCAGTTATCTGGGACATCTTTGACTAGATGAGGTTGTTCAGAGCCCCTGTGCTTTTTTGTTAGCTTCTGAAGGAAAAATTGGGTGTGCAAATAATCACACAAAGTGATAAGATCATGTGTATAGAAGTAGATGCTTCAAAATTTTTACATATGAAATCAAGCAGCCTCCTTCATGCTTTAAGCATTGGGGGCTGCAAAGGCTATTCCTCCAATTCTTTCAGCACTAATGACTTGCAAAAGCCCTGAGTTACTATTGCCAACAAGTTGTAAAAGATTTTGAGAAAGGTCTCCAAATCATGCAGGAATGGGATTATGGTGAGAACCCAGCGCACATCATGTGAAAGTGTGCAGTGGAAAGGTAAGGACTTCTTGCTCTGTAATTCCTTTTGGGATTCTATCCTGTCCTTGCCTTGCATCTCCGTCTCTTTGTGATCCTTAAGCCTAACGTGGTTGCACTCCATCCTGGTTATCATCCAAGAACCTTCCTAACCTTAGATGGTTAATATCAGAGGAAAAAGGGATATCCTCAGCCCCCTCCATTCAATGTTTTATGTATGTGACCAAAAAGTAAAATATTCACATATATCACGAGTTACAAGGTGATGAATATCCAGTATAATTCTACACTTTGGATGGCTATGCAGTCATTGATTGGGTGCTACAGCTTTTGAATTTCATTGGTGTTTTTCCCGTGGTGCTATTGAACACTACCTTGAAAATGACTGGAATCCTCCAGCAGGTGCCACCTTTGGATGTTTGCGTTGTACAACTCAACAAAAGATGGGCCACTTCAGAGATGTGCTTTTCAGCAGCAGGACAAATGTCATTGCTTTAGTGGCAGGGATTCTATTTTGTGTAAATACCTGTACATTTATTAAGGCATAGGGCTTTTTTTTTTGTCTTTGGCTTTGATACCTCAGCTGAATGCTTCAGATGCAAATGATCAAACCAGAAACACTAAAAGCAGTATCTGCTTAAAAATTTTGTGGGCAGCAATGTTTTTCTGAGATGTGCACAGAGAATAAAAGGCCCTGTGTTGATTCAGGAAGACTGAGGTGTCCTTTTTCCAAGGTCTACCCTAACTGTTGGATGATGTCTCTCTTGATGTATCTCTGTTCATGGGGTTTTCTGTACAGCTGCAGAAAAATAGAGTAATGCCAAGAAGGGATTCACTGCACAGGATTACTAGCAGATCTTGTAAGGCTGACACAAAATCAATCATGAAAGCCACCAAGAAATTGAAGTCATGTGCTTTCCTGAGGTTTTGAAATTCAATATTGATGAATGGTGCATGCCATTGTGGGAATAGACTCCTTCAGCTTTGGAGTAAAGCAATGGGTTGATAGTCTGTTGCTTGACCACTTTTGTTGTTGTTGGTTTAAATTTTAAGGCACAGAATTCACCTGCAAGAATTCTTTACAGGAATCCTTTTTTATTTTTGTCTTTTTGTCTCACTGATTGAGGAGCCCAAATCCCAGTGAAAATTCTTATCTCTGCTACCAGTACAGAATGATGTACATGAAAATATCAGTAGCTTGAATGAAGAGTACAATGCAGATTTTTTTTTTTTTCCACATGGTTTCCCACTAAGCTGATATTAAGCAAAATCTGTTACCGAAATGCACAGAGCAAAATAATCTTCAAGCATCTCTTCACAAACCATGAAAATAAATAAAAGCCCTTGGACTTGGTGACCTATCATTTTATTGTTGAAAGATATAACTGCGGGATGAACTTGCATAGTCTTCAGCTCACTGTAAATAATGCCTACAGGCATTTTAATGTTAGATTTATACTGTGAGGTCTTGCCAGGAGATGATAAAGATATCAAAAGTGTATCTTTTTAAATTGTCACTCCAGGTAAAATATGGGTTATTCATATACTTGTTTTGTAGGATTCTATGTTCATTATATCTCACTTGTTTTGTTTATGTATACTCTGTTTAATGTATACTCATTTATAACATAAAATCTGTCTTGCAGCCCTGCAAGCATGGCTTAGATTTAACAGTCAAGCTGACTTCTTTCCTTTTCATGTGTTGTCTGTAGTCAGAGAAAGCCCGCAGGCCTGTCGCTTCCCCTAACGTTTCCTGCACAACCCAAACCTTTTTGGATTATTCCCCTGGGCTGCTGATACAAACACATTTAAGACTAATAGGTAGGTACATGTGTAACTGAGTGAATGAGCTGAAGTTGGGAGAGCGTTTCACAGATGTACCTTTGCGTCTGCAGTCCCTCTTTTACTTAATGTGTTCTATGAGAAGAAGCTGATAGAAAGAAGCATTTGAACCAAGGAAGCTCACAGTGCTAATGTTTTTATTTAATAAACATTTTATAGAGAAGTCAGTGGAAAAACCCTGCCCGTGGAATATTCCTAGTGTTGCTTCCACAAAGGGATTTTCTCAAGCACCACACATAAAATTAGAATGATGATATTCCTGGAAGATCTGTAACAAATAGAATGGTGAGATCTTAAGTTTTCTAATTTCTTTGTAAGTTGATGTTCCTACTGAAGTGAAACCAAGAATAATAAGAAACTATAGAAATTATTTTTATTGTTCCAGAGATTACAGCAAAGCCTTACTAGATACTGTGTTGATAGAAGCATTAATGAAATAATATAATATTATATCAGTGGACCTAACTCTTCATGGCTCCTATGAACACAGACCATACTCTCATCTATTAAGAGCTAAGTACTAGGCTGGAATACTACTTTGTAACACAAAGTATAGAAGAGAGCTGAGATTCAAGGTACTAAAATACACATGTTGATAAATGTAAGCCTTACTGCTTTAATGTGAGTTGCAGAACTGATTGTGTCTGTATTGCCTCAAGCTAGTTATGCAGCTAATTGTTGTGGTAGGGTCTGTATCCTTCTGTGGGCTATTCCAATACAGCTTGGTGGGAAGGGGGCAAACTGAACGAAATTCTTTGGAGTACTTATTTTTCCCATGTTTATGAATCTGATCAGATTAGTTTCACTATCTGCTTCTTTCTCTCTTTAACTGGAAAGTTTTATTGTTTCATAGGAACGGTGATTTTGGTTGGGGATTTTCTTATTTGTTTCTAATGTGAAGTGGCTAAACAGAGTGCTGAAAATACCTTAAAAATATCTTGGTCACATTCTAACATAGTTTGAATGTGTACTAGTTGATAAAGGAAGTGCTATTTCCAAATCCATCAACAACGGGTAACAATTCCTTGAAAAAAGTGATGTATATCTTGACCTTCTGGTAAAGGTCACTGTTCACACTTAAAGTTCAACAATGTATACTGACTGTGTGTGGAAGATGAAAAACTATTCATATTTTGAAGACAAAATAGTTTGAAGGCTAACACTTTAAGATAGGAAAATATGTAGAATTTGCATGTATTTGTTCCTTAACTTCTAAAATGTGATCTTGTCTGATATTTTTGTCATGTAATGGATGGAAGTAAAGAGTAGAGAAAAGTCTAGTCAATTAGAAGAGTTCTCAGCTTCCCAGTATATGTGAGAAGAAAGCATATAATTCAGAGTCCTACTCTGGTGTCACAGCAATCCAAAATGTGACATACTGCACAATTAAAAGTACTCAATCTTTTTTGACACCAGATGACAAACAAATTCACTGTAGCTGGGGAGTAAAGTTGGAGAAATCGATGGAGTTCATGAGAAACAAATAACTGTCAGGGCCTGGCCAAAGATGTGAGAGCTGTAAAATTAGCTTATAGCAAATTTTGACTAAGCAAATCTCTCTCTATAGAAGATTATTAAAAATTCAGTATTGTTTTACATAATGGAGTGCAAATTACAAAGACTAGGCAAATTTATTGCATAGAAGTTGGAAAAACTGCTAAACTCATGCTTTATTTCAAACTTAAAACTGTGTAGTTGTACAAGGAGGTAAGGAGAGGCTATAGGAAATCTCCCGACCTTAGATTTTTGGAAGTTCAGAGGCAATCTAGTGAAAATATTTGTTGCCTCATTTCTTGTGTTTTCTACTTTTTACACTGTTTAGAGAAAGTAGATATTTCCTTTTGGCCATGGTTAAGAAAGGATAGCGGTTAGAAACCAGTCTAACCATTTTTATATTTTGATTTACAATGTGTGTTAAAATTATGCTCATTTACCAGGTTTTGTGCTGTTGTTTCCCATGTTGATTGACTGTATAGTATCAGTGCAAGTGAAATCCAGATCTATGAATGAGTTCACTACTGCAATAACAATCATACTGCATGATATACGCATGAGCTCATGGAGTCGATCCTATGTTATCTGAGCTCAGAATCAATAGTTATAACAGATTTTTCCCAGAAATCTTCAATGAATCTCAGAATGGCCAACACTAGACATTTTTGTAATGCATCTTCAAATAGGCTCTTTAAAATATTTTATGTAATATAAGAATTTGGAGGTAGAAATTCAGTTTCACATATTTAGGCCACAAGTACAGCTCATCCTAGGTAATAGAAGTTGTGTCCTCAGATATGCCAAAACTAATATTCTCATGCAATTTTCAAAGCACTTAAGAAATGTTTGTTAAGTGCGTGTGTAGTCAGAGACAGACATGAAAACACCAGGAAAAAAAAAAAAAAGAGGTCATCTTTTTTCTCAATCTAAAACAATAGTGGGGAACAATTAAAAAATTGGCATAACCCCCTAGAAGAAGGGCCAATGTAGGACATGTAAGGTTTAATCTGAGGATTAGAAAAAGGAAACTATAACTGAAACTCAATCTAAAACAATAGTGGGGAACAATTAAAAAATTGGCATAACCCCCTAGAAGAAGGGCGTTTAAAAAATGGAAAGTAAAAATACTGTGGAAAAGACAAAGGAAACTATAACTGAAAAGAATGAGGAACTAGTAAGAGAAGCTGGTGAATCTCTATCTGAGATCTTGTGAAAGCTGTTTGGCTTTCTGAACCATCTGTGGGGCATCTTTCTGCAAAGAAAAAATTTTGGCCAAAGTTAACACAAGCTTGGGTTCTATGCACAGAAATAAAAACTGCTCAGGGGAGCTTGGAATTTCTTAGAGAAGTACTGTCTTTTTAAAATGAAATTCTGCTCTACTTGCCTAGCAAGAGTTTCACAACACTCAGAGAACATCGAACCTATAAATGACTCTGTTAACATTTCAGATTATTCAGATCTTTCTAAAAAAATTGGGTATTTTCCAAACTCTGTTGGAATGAGACAGTTGAGGAGTAAGTTCCTGTGCTGGCAAATCTATTAAAAATGGTGACTGAATGGCAACTTGAGAAGTTTTAATTAGGCATGGGATTAGTATTTGGAGAAAGCACAAAGTTCAGGCATGCATCCTTCTGAGACTAAGTGAATTTCAGGTGAGAACAAGCAGGCTTTCAAAGTATGTGTTTAAAAAATGGAAAGTAAAAATACATGATCCAATTACTAAAGAAATCTTATGCACTCAAGGAACATCATAAATTGACAGCTTTGAGTGAAATGAATACATAAGCTGAAAGAAATCAGAATGTCTGAAAGGGAACAAATGATGTGAAAACAGTCTGATGTATCTAGATAAGTTGTTAACATTTCAGCAGAGTATTACATTAGCAAAATATGGATCCTCATAATTGTCAGGGTCCCACAGGTACTTGTAAGTATTCTTGGTGATCAAAGTAGCACTGCTAGACATGAAAGACAAATCTAAAGAATATATAAAAATTAACTGTTAAATCTTGTTGAGCAGATTTTATTTATGATAAGGAATGATCATTATGTACCCATTATTACATTTGCAAGGAAAAAATAAATTGATACATAACAATATTTTTTATTGATTTTATTAAATTACCTTGCTCTTTCCCAGCTCTCTCTTAAAAGTGATCCCAAAGATTTGTGGATCTATGATTCACCTGTACTCTTTATGCCCACTTGATGTTGCCCAGAGTGTTTCAGCCAAAATTATAAGTACTGAAATAAGTAGAAGATCATAAATTCATAGAATTGTTTTGGTTGGAAAAGACCTTTAGGATCATCAAATCCAACTGTTAACAACATTACCAAGTCCACCAGTAAACCATGTCCCTAAGCACCTCATCTACATGGCTTTTAAATACCTCCAAGGATGGCGACTCCATCACCTCCCTGGGCAGCCTCTTCCAGAGCTTGATAACCTTTTCAGTGAAGTTTCTTTCTAATATCCAACATAAATCCCTGCTGGTGCAACTTAAGGTCATTTCTTCTCATCCTATCACTTTTTATTTCAGAGAAGAGATTGACTCCCACTTTGCTACAAGATGAGCTCAGCAAATTTTTATCTCAGAGAAAAAGCCTTCAGGAAAATTCCAGGAGGAGGTGTCATACTTTCTCTAAGTGCTTTTTGCTGTTGTACATTTATTATCGCCATGATCATTAACTTCCATGATATGGATGAACAGATGACATAAGACTTTTTTTTTCTTCTTTTATTTTTTGGAAAAATCAAGTACTTCAGGGTTATCCCATTGCCTTTTAGGATACACTATACACTTTTTCCAGGATACAGAGATTGAGTTGTAGATTTTTAATTATCATTCTACAGATGATTAATGAAAATAGTGGGTTGATCTGCTCAAGGGTCGGGAGGCTCTGCAGAGGCATCTGGACAGGCTGAATCAATGGGCTGATATCAATTGCATGAGGTTCAACGAGGCCAAGTGCTGGGTCCTGCACTTTGGTCACAACAACCCCAGGCAATGCTACAAGCTTGGGAATGAGTGGATGGAAAGCTGCCAGACAGAAGAGGACCTTGGGGTGCTTGTGGATAGCTGGCTGCACATAAGCCAGCAGTGTGCCCAGGTGGCCAAGAAGGCCAACAGCATCCTGGCCTGTATCAGAAATAGTGTGGCCCGCAGGAGTAGGGAAGTGACCGTGCACCTGGACTCGGCACTGGTGAGGCCACCCCTTGAGTCCTGTGTTCAGTTTTGGGCACCACAGTTTAAAGAGGACATTGAGGTGCTGGAGCAGGTCCAGAGAAGGGCAACAAAGCTGATAAAGGACTTGGGGAACATGGCTTATGAGGACCAGCTGAGGGAACTGGGATAGTTTAGTCTGGAGAAGAGGAGGCTGAGGGGAGACCTTATTGCTATCTACAACTGCCTGAAAGGAGGTTGGAGTGAGGTAGATGTTGATCTCTTCTCCCAAGTTACTGGTGATAGGACAAGAGGAAATGGGCTCAAGTTGCACCAGGGGAGGTCTAGATTGAGTGTTCAGAAGAATATCTTTACTGAGAGAGTAGTTAGGCACTGGAACGGGCTGCCCAAGGAGGCGGTGGAGTCACCATACCTGTAGACCTTCAAAAAATGTGCAGATGTGGCACTTGGGGACATGGTTTAATGGTCCTGGTAGTGTTGGGTGATGGCTGGACTTGATGATCTTGGAGGTCTTTCCCAACCTTAATGATTCTGTGACGATCTGAAGAGGAGTACTTTAACCCAATGAATTAACTTACCTTGTCTTTTACATTACTATGTTGGCTGTTATGAACCGTTATGAGAAAAAGATGGTTTGCTATGCTGAGCAGGTACTGTTAAAATTAGCATGGAACTTATTTGACACAGATAGTTTTCACATACAGTATGTGTCGGTAACTCTGAGACAGTGTGGACTAGAACTACCCAATAGAAAGCAAGAAGAGTGTTTCCCTGAAAACTGGAGAGCTAAAAGTCTCCTGTGTGATAATCTAAGTTGTATCATAAATGTCACTAACCAGATGAAATGTTTTGGAGGAGTTTTTTTCCTCTCCTTATTTGAGGCTAAGATTCATGTTTTGGAAATGCGTGTGAGGAAGTTCAGTTGTGTGAGGATGTGTATTCAAAAAATTATTTTGGTTAAAAAGCAAACAACCACAAGTTGCCTGATAGCTACTCTGTATCATTGATACTTAACCTTTATTAATAGTTTTATCTTTTCTTATAGCACAGCACAAGCTCTGCCCATGGCAGCATTCCTTAGGGTTTTTTGGTCTCTAAAGATTTTTCAGACTGCTTTCTTCCAAGGGGTGGAAATTGTACTAACAGCCAAGAGCAACAGGGAGTGTTTCTTGTTTCTAAACACTGACCCTGTATCTCTGCCTCTCTGGTGATTTCCCTTTCATAAAGTGCTCTTGTCCGGCCTCCAGATGTACTAAAAGGAGCTGAAACAAAGAACAGTCACTTTGATATTAGTCTGGAGTTCTGGAAGAAGCCTCTATATTATATACCATCTTTCCTTGGAAGGGTAATGGCCTGCTGGGGGTCTGTCAACTTTGGGATGGGCTCTTCTACTCATACTGACTTTTACTGCAAGATCTTATAAAGACCAGCTTGAAAATACTTTTGATGCATTAATTTCATAGACTTGCATTTCCTCTTTTTTATTTATTAGTTTTTAAACAAAGATGTGTGCACATCTTTGTCTTTTGCAATATGTCCCTCAGCACTTTTAAAGCCACAGCTGAAAACACAAAACTGTTTCTGTGCCACTAGATCACTCTGCTATTGTGACCTTGGTGTAACACCTGATAAATGGCCTCACAATTATTATTTTAATAAACATTGATTTGGTATGGAATACAAACAATTTCACGGACATTTGTATATTTTGTAAATCTGTGTCTTTGCTGTAACTAATATTAAATTATGTTAGTATTAATATTAAATATTACCGAGTGCATCCTCAACAAGAAAAGGTGAAGGGGACGGTGGGAAAGACACCTCAGAACAGCTGCTACTTCTATGGACAGGGCTATTCACTGCAAAAGTAGAATGCCCAAATTAAATCATATGTGAGAATGGCATAAGCAGGGAGTCAATCTCCCTTAGCTAGAGCATTATTTATAGAAAGTGGGACAGCTCTGTCAGGAGAAGCTCAGGTGCATTGTTTAAATTGCTGTACCAACGAGTACTTCTGAGCTCCTACTGCTACATTTTCACCATCTCTATGCCGAGCTGTAGTCCTAAGTGTGTGTACAAAAGCCTCTGTCCTGGCAGTGATTTGGTTATCTAGGGAAGGCAAATGTTTCTGTTCTGTCTGAGTCCTCTCTCAAGGAACCATGACCTGGGAGCTCTGAACACAATTCAGGCTTACCTTATTTATAACCTAATAATTCAGGGACTCACCTGATGTACAGAGATTCAGGTTCTAGCCACTGTGCTGTCTTACAGATTAATCTGTGATGACATTGGTGCTTTTATTTATTTTTTTTTTTGGGGGGGGGGTTGTTTTTGTTCTGCTTTTTTTAATAGTAATGTTACATGCAAAGCTTTTGTTTCAACTTGCAGGTTTTGCCTTTTTTCCTTTTCTTTTTTTAAAGAAAAATTAAATTCATGGCAAAACTCTAAACACCTATTCAAACTGTTCTTGGATATGTCTCTTTGTATTTCTTTGTATACCACAAGAAACTGACACTAGGATTCAAAATCCACATCCATTAGTTGGTTTAGCATTGTTTCCTATACGGTTCATAAGAGTCCCCTCTTGCTTCAGTCCTTATCCATAGTCCTGTGTTGTTTCATGCACGGGTCTAGATTACAAAAGGTCATTCAGAAAAAAGGAGTACGTGTTGTGGGGTGTTTTTTCCCCCCTTAGTCAAAAAATGCTGGAAAAATATCATCTTGCCACACACAAAGTAAGTTTTGCTTCCTCTGGATGCTTTTGTGGTAAGTCCTTAGAGACTTAATTTTCTTTCTTTCTCTAAAGGTTGGCTTTCTTGCAAATAGGGAAGGTCATTCCCTTATTTCTGCTCCCCTGAGTAGACCCAAAAATTCAGTTCTACATTCTACTAAAAGTCTGGTTTTTATATTTAAATAATTCTCATTTTACAGCTAGCTTGATAGAAGACAGAGCTAATTAGTCTAGAGTGCTTAATTCATTACTTGATTTTTTAACTTCAGTTTTTCCTGCTGGACCTCATCTGTACAACCCTTTTAATGACTATATTTAAGTTCAAGTCCTAGTTTGATAGCTTCTTGAAAACTTTTACAAATGAGCAGCTGCTTGCATTCTACTTGTAGTGAGACTGAAATCAGATTTCTACTTTGTACTGTGCCTAGTAGTTCTGCCCAAAGTTGGTGCAGAATAAGCTCTCTGACAATGTGTTTATTAAAATTGCTTATGCTCTGAGATCTGCTAAAGTTTTGGTTTTTTTTTTTTCTCCTCCCATTTGACTTTGACAGCCATAAAGGAGATATGGAAGTTCATATGGATTATTGATTTTTATGCTCCATTTGGCTACGAATACCAGGAAAAAAATGCCATGGTGAACTGGTAGACAATCGTATGCCACTACATGCCAGTCCTTCAAACTTGTGTGTTCAGCTTTCTACATATGGGAAAAGCTGCTGATTTTGCTGAAACTCTCTGAAGCAGGGAGTTAAGCAGATGTGTTTAGCCTTGATCTAGTTGAGACTTCAACTGATTTGGAAGGGAGTCAGTTAACCAAGTCTTGATGCTAACACAGGTTTTCTGGATATGTTCAGAGTTTTAAGTCCCTGAGGTGATTTCCTGCTTTCCAGTTTGTGCCAAGATTCACCTGTCAAAAGTGTTTTAAATGTGATTTAATGCAATTATTGTTTCCCCCTCACTGGGTGCTTCCTGTTTCAGTATGAAATTCACTTTGTGAGAATGGCAGTTTAAAATTTGGAACCGCAGCTCATCAATTAACTTGGACAAGTCAAGAGCCATAGTCTGATGTGTATACCACTATCAGCAGTCCTTTGCTTCTTAAGCAATTCCACTATGCTTCCCTGCAACTACTGGAGTAATGTATATTAAAAGACCAAAAGTCTGTGTATGTATGTAAATGTGTCACCGTGTCTGTACACGTGAAAAAGTGGAAAATAACACAGTATTTACAGCAGACCTTCAGTGAAGCAGAACTTAACCTGAATAACTTTTTGTCACTCAAAAGTAGTATGCAATCAGGCCACTGATATTCAGGCTAAATGGTTAACAACTTCTCAATAAGTAGCTCATGTCAGTAGATGCCCATTCAGATTTGTGAATGTAAGGAAGGTCATGAAACGTGATTGCTTGTCTAGAGGAATAATTTATATGTATTTGCAGTGTTACACCACTTAGAGAATTGTGTAATAAAGTAATAAGATCATGGTGTTTTTTTGAGGTGCGTAAAGTGCTCAACTTTTCCTTCCAGACCTTGCTAAGTTTTATAGTAGTAGTATAACAAGAAGCAAGCATTCTGTTTATTGAACTCCTGCCCCTTTTTCCATAGCCAAATGACCAATAGAAGTACTCAACGTTATTGAGCCATTCACTACACTTTGACAATGTTACTGTCAACACCTTCTTTTCTGAAGACTGAAGTGAGGCTTTATGGAGTCAGTTTTTGGGGAGGAGGGTGGCTATGCTCTTAAATACCAGGATGTAGAAAGTATTCAATGCAAGTAACTCTTAAAAGAGCCAAATTATTGTTACTTCTTGCCTTTTCTGAATAGATCACAAACAGAATGGTGCACTTTCAACAGCGCTGAAGTTGTTCTCCACATTTCACCCAACAGGTAGGTGATCAGAGGTATCTTATACTTTACTAACCTTCCACTTATTTGTTCACAGCGCTGAAGTTGTTCTCCACATTTCACCCAACAGGTAGGTGATCAGAACTATCTTATACTTTACTAACCTTGTACTTATTTTTTTTTGTGACTTAAGGGTATGAAAAAGAGACAGACCAGAAAAGTAAACATTAAGGAGGAAAAGCAAAAAGAGATTAAAGACCATGGAGATCAGTAACAGCTGGAAAGCCTGTAATATAAATGCAGTGATGGATTTTTGTGTGTGTACATATGATGGGGATGATGCAGGAACATCCTGGAGTAATCCAAAACACATTTTATAGACATGCTAATAGGAATTGTTTCAATTTATCAGTGTGACTTCGCTATTGTGAACAAAATGTTTAACCTAGTCAAAATGGAAAATGCAGCATTTTTCTTCTCAAAATTAACTTGTTAGTAATTCTAAGTAAATGAAGTAGGCATCAATGAAAACTAGGTCATAATAGGAAGATAATTTTACTTTTGTGTTTCCTTTTTCCATCTATCATAGGGTTTTATTAGAGTTGTATGTTTTCAAAAGGCTTTTTGAAATTAAGTCTTTCTGACTGACTTTCATTGGAATAGTAGCACTTCAGAGCTGTGTTCAGTCCTATTGGAATGGTTATGTAGGGTAAACATTACGTGAAATGTGCTTGCAGAAGCCAGGTCCAACTGAGAAAAATAGGTTGTTTATTTTAATTTTAGGTACTGTACAGACAAAATTGAATTCTCTTAAAAATCACCACAAATAATTTATCATGTTAGCTAGGTACTTTCTTCCTTGCCATGTCATCAGATCTAATGGTTCCTTCTTAATTTATGACAGAAATACTGTGGAATAAGGTAAATGTCAACTATAATGATGCTGTTTGTTATGGTGAAAACACAAAGAGAAGGAAATTATGTTTAATGCATCAAAGCAAGAAATTTCAAATAGGTTATTTCAGCTACCTTGATTTAGTATTTCTTTTAAGGGGAAAGGAATGAAGGAAAGGTGAGGAATTCTTTCTGAAAATAAGTGTGAAAAACATCTGTCATAAAGAATGGTTAAAGACTCTTAGATATGGAAACATATTTCTCTCAGATGAAAGACACACAAACTCTTTCAGAGATTACTAGATGTACTAATATTTAAGGATGTAATGACCCACTAGTGCCTTCTGGCCTTTGAAATTATTTGGCTCTTCACACAGAGTAGTGTTTCGTACAATTCTCAAATTTAGCTGTTATCTTTCTCTATCTTTCTTTGGTTCTGTTAATGTCTTTTTTTGTTGGAAAAACCTAGCACAAATAATTGTATTGAACAGCGAATCTTAGGCAAGGCATGAAATCTATTTTGTACTGAGAATTTCTTTCTTTAAGAGCCAGCATGCTGTAGTTCAAATCTTGTGTTACAAAAACTTACCAAATGTTTCTGGGATCCTGATACTAAAAACATGTGCAAGTTCACAGATAGAAGTAATTTTTCTCATATTGCTCCCTCTGCTCAAAAGAGCCCAGACGGTACTCAAATGTACCCAGGAAAGATAGTTTTGGCAGAGAGTTTCCTGTACTGAAATTTGAGAAATCCAAATTCTGCTTCCAATTTTATGACATATGACCTTGGGAAAACTCTTGACTTTTTTGCTTCCCTTCCCGACTCTTGTTTTTCTTGTGTAATCAGAGTATACTCTATTTGTGGTGAGGACTATGCATTTTCCACTGTGTCTGCCACAATGGAATCTTAGTCTTGCTAGAAGTTCCATTATAGCACTAATGATTACTACTAGATAAAGATTCAACTGAAAAATATGTACAGCATTGCATGTGCCAGCTTAACTACAGTGTGAAGTAACGAGCAATGGTTGCACTATTTGTCTTTCACAAATAATTGTCATTTTTGCTAAACCACCAAACTTAGGCAGTTTCCTGAGAACTTCTCCAAGTAGGTAAAATAATCTAATGGTCTCAGTCTTCCCCTGCCAGCAGTAGTAAAGACTGAGCTGATTCTGCTTTTGCATGATATAAAGCAAACGGACAGCGTGTGGCATTTCTTGTTCAGTGATGACTTCTGATTGGCCTTTCTTTTACTGTCATAGTTGAAACTCCCTTCTCTCTTCTCAGCAGCAGTGAAGATGCAGAATGAGATCTGTTAAAATGATTGGCTCTTTCATTCCATATGCTATCCAGAATGGTCCGAGTCCTTCAGCTGCATGACATTAAAAGTACAGAAAGGTACTTGGATCTGAACTGTGACTTCACTGTGCTCTGCCACCACTCTGCTGTCTCTTTCATCAAAGCTTTTCTACAGATATCTCTCAAATATAACACATCATGTACTCAGAGCTGGTTTTCCAGCCTTCCTGACTTCGCCTATGTGCACACTTACCCAAGTGACTGGTGTATTTGGCTTGGTGGCTTCTTCACAGAACATGATCAGCCCTTGTTATAGCTTTATTACAGCCTGAACCTGTGTCTAGAACAAACCAAAAGTCATTAATGGGTATCAGGAAAACAACTAGGAGTGAGATGGACAGAAATCAGGCAGAAAACTTGCACATGTCCTTCGCCAGTTGCTAGGAGTGCTGTCTCTGCATTTGCAGTTCATACCTTACCAAAGCTCTTAGACCTGACCAAGCACTTGCTGAAGTGACTCCTTTCCTGCTGCCAATAGAAAGTCCATAGGCAGAAATTGTAGCCATGGCTGCAGGTGTCAGCACATTCCCTGCCTCTCTTCTGTCCTCTACTGGCTTTCTCTACCATTTGTGACTTTCTTTTCACACAGTATAATTGTGAGGTGGCTTTGTCAGGAAGTGTCTTGCATCTCTTTCACCTTTCTATAGCTCTTGAAGGGAAAGGAAAAAAGGAGTGAAAGGAAAAAAGGAATAAAAGGAAGACAGCAGCAGAAGGGCCATGACTGTGAAATGTGGTGAATAGTAAAAGGAGAAATATTAGAATGACACAAAGTGCCAGCAGGAAAGAAGAGTGAAACTGTATATATACAGTGTCAAGGTATGGTAAGGCATCTTCAGGAGGAACCAGGAAATGACTCTGCAAAGTTGTGAATAAGAGGGATTTTGACAGAGATTCTCAGAGTTGGAGGCTGGGTGCTTAGAGACAGATAAGGTTTTGGCATTAGAATAATTTGGCTTGATCCTTAGTACTCACTGGGTGGATGAAACAAGAGAAGGAAGACTTTATACTCTGCTTTCCTTATAACCGAGATAAGATTGAAAAGATGTTACATATATATAGATATCTCAGAGTATGGCACTCTTAACTCTTTCCTGTGCCAATGAAATGAATGAATTGACACAATTTTTCCTTTCATTTGGTTTTCTCAAGGTTTTTTTTTTTTTTTCCTGTTCAGATGATGCCCAAGAAGTCTCACTGCTGCTAGGCACTGTGCTCTCCCTCCTGTAGCATAACTGTTTCCAGGTGACGTATATAACAGGATGGCTCAGGCAACACAGGAGATTTATAACATGAGTTTAAAGGGAGGCAAAATAAATCTACCTAATCAGTAGCAGTTTCTGCTAATTCATTTTTATGACACTGGTTGCTCCAAGGTTTGAATTGACTTCATAACCACTTTTGAGCTTTTTTTGTACCGAGGTTAAATGATAAGACATAAGCTCTCAAGTATATTCAGTAATAATGTAGCTTAAAAAAATCAAAAAGTTTTGAAATCTTTGGTGTGTACTGCACAAATTATTTATTTATTTATTTAATTTGTTTTAAAATCTGCCCAGTAAAGTACCTCTTGATCCTGGTTTGGTATTTGCTCATTTTTTATAAGATATTCAAGGCCACGACATACACCGTCTGTTGAAATTCAGTAAATATTTAATGTTCTGTTTATATAATGGCCAAATGAAATTAGTTTCTATCTATTTATACATCTGCATGTGCACGTGTGCACACACTCTTGCAGATATACACATTCACATGTTTAAGCTATGGGGAAATAGAATCAAGGAAAAGGATATAAAACTTTGCATCAAAAAAAATGAACTAATTTAGTCCTCAAAGTATTCCATTATGTAAAGGCAAGATTATTCCCATTATTCAGAAGTGGTGACAAAGGCCCAAGAGTGCATGTTTCACTCAAAGTGTGACAGGACAGATGGAGTCAATGTCTAAGCCACTACTTAGAATTCAAACGCTCCTATTAACCTGGACCTCTTTCATAATACAGAGGACAACCTTAAAGCTGGCAGTAGGCTAAAGCTTTCATTTAAAGTTTATTTGGCGGTCACTGAAGCAAGTCTATTTCCTAATGCACAGATGTCTTCTTAACTAAAGACCTCTCAGATGACTTCTTGTTTGAAGCTATGCCAGGTAAAGCAAAGACTGAGTAGACATGTCAACTGAAGTAACCTCTCGGAGCCAGCAGCTTTCCCTGGGAGTCTGGATGCCAGCTCAACGGCAAAGGAACATTTCCTTGTGGCACATGGTCTCTTGACAGGTCTGTCAGTCAGTGGCTTTACATCAGCACTTTAAGAAGGCATTTATTTTAAACGAAGATAGCAATGCAAGGTGAGGGATATTTGTCAGTTGGTATTTTTAAAATGCAGGAAACTCGGTGTTATTTAGATGGAAATAGCATTGTCAAATGGATCATGTTGTCCTACATAAATTAAGGAGTGGAGAGGCCTATGGTTGGTTGTCTTACTACCATGAAATACATATCTGGTCAGCCTTGAATACACCAAGTTTTAAAGTTAGGCAGATCTTTTCACAGCCTACATCATAATAATCATAAGTAATAAGAATTAAATTAATATTAATGATAACTTTTTTGCCTTATCACATATAAATTAGAATATGATCCAGGAATGACACCTTTATGGGGAGATGCTGTGCTCACTGAAATGGCTCTCTGCAGGGAGCTGCCTGTTCTGATCCAGTTGCCAGATCAGCTTGATATCTTCCGAGAGTTGTGGTACTGAGGGTGTTACAGGGTCCTGTGTTTCATCTGTAATGTTACCATTTGGTGACAAATTGGAACTTCTAAATGTTGTCTGAAGCGAGAACAAAAGCACTTGCTTCCATATAGCCATCAAAGAAACATGGAGTTTCACAAAATTACTGTTAATTTTCCTGTCAGGAGCATTAATTTGAAAAATGACCCGCAAAGACTCAAAGAAGAAACTGCAGTGAAAATGAAAACAAATTCTATTAAAAATCCCGAAATAGAAACCAATCTTAGTGATAGTAGGTGGGCCTTCCTAGCCTTTCTCCCATGTTCAGATGGTATCAGTAACAATTTTGGTATGAGTGTTACATATTTGTGATTGATTGTTCTCTCCTGTAAGAGATAATCAGTTCTCTTTAATCCCACCTCTTAATCTAAAAATACTGAACTCTCTTATGAAAGAGACAGGAGTAAATCAGAACCAAATAAAAGAAATGTTATTTTTCATGGCCAAATGGCAGTGCTAGAATTCACTGTTACAGAAGGTCACAGAGTTTGATGCTGCTAGGTTGGTTTGTTTGTTTCTACTTATTTTTAGGATATGTCTGTGACTTAGATTTTATAACTAGGAAAACTAAGATGAAAAGGTTAACTGAATATCAAACTTCAAGATGTGAGGTGAGGGCTTAGTAGGGTCAGGGAGGAATTTCTCCCATCTCCCTCTCCCACTGTGCACAGCACAGAACAGTGGGATGAGTGTATACCACTTTTTTTTTCTCTGAAGTAATAACTTATGGGCCTTCATGAAAAAGACGTTGGAGCAAATAGACCAGTGGTATAACCTAGGGTAACTTGATTTCACCTCATCTAAACTTTTTCTAAGTTTAAGTAGTACACTTGAATATAAAATACTGAATTTTCATGTGCAAAAGATGTGTTTAATGCTCATATGTGGGGATGGTAAATAAAATTACAATCCTAAATTACATAGCAGCTAAGGCTTAGCTGTTCTGTTTATCTCCCAACACTGAAGGCTATGAGACTCTTTTATCATTATGTTAATTTCTTCAAATACGTGAAGGATCTCCAGGGACTTAGAATTAAACAAATGAAAAGTTGACTTCTGAGTGGTTGGATAAGCTTGTACGGCCAACCAGATGGTAAAAGGGGCATAGTATTGTCAAAATTAACGCTTTAGATGAAGGGAAGGCATGTGAGACTTCTGTATTTAGTTATCTTTCCTCCATAGATAGAAACTTGGGTTCAAAGCTGATGCGGTTAAGGTAGCAGAGTGATATGTGTGGGCGTGAGGAAATAAATATTAGATGTTCACTTTTTTCTCCTTGCTGCATCAGTTTTACAAAAACATCCTTTCTTGGCTGTCCCTCTAGGGGTTGCATTCACGTGCAACATTGTAATGGTTGATCTGTGGAAACACAAAGTATATCAACCATTACCTAGATTTTAGTTAGACTACTATGAGGAAGACAACCACTCCCTGCTGTCAGAAGCATTGGCTGGCTGACAGTGGTGCTCCTCCCCTGGGTGCTAATGGTGGAGATGAAGTGATGTTGACATAACTGAAAACATATTGGGAGAGAAAGAGAGGGGGAGGAAGAGTAGTGTGGATAAAACCTGTGGGACTTAAGTGATTGCTGCCCCAGGCTCTCTGGAAACTTAAGTCCTGAGAACAGTGCCCATGCCTTATTAGAAGCCTGCATTTGCCTAAATCTGACTAGTAGGGGTTTCTTTTAGATAATGTTTTCACAGTATCTGCAAGTCCTATTCTGGAATTCTTCACACACATCCTCACACCTCCACCCAACTTTAACTTTCTGCAAATGCTTAGCATATATTGAATAGAAGAGACAGATTTCCTTTTTCAAGGGTTTTTCTCTGATACCTTGAACTAACCCCATAATACTTTTGTTCCAGTCTGTTTAAATAGATGGCACCAGCTTGTTGTGTTTTTGTTTTTTAAACAAATAAAAATTGAAGAGATTGGAAGTGAGAAAATGCAAATTATTTTATTTCTGTGGTGGATGCATATTAAGTCAATAATGTGTTCATTATTTCAAGTAAGTTTGTTTGAATTTACTTCTTAAATTTACTTCAGTCTTGTTCCCCTCAAATCTTCAGGTAGTGTTCTTTACTACTAGAATTATGATTCAGAGCTACATTCCAAAAGCATTTTTTTATTACATAGAGGGTATTTGTGAGCTACAAACTCATGGCTGTGCCTCCTGCCCTGTCCAGTCCGACAGACTTAAGCAAAAATTTCTGGTTAGTGTGACCAATTCATAGGGTACTAGATGCTTTAAAAATTAGTAAGGGTAGCTGGTTTCTAGAGAAGGCCTCAAAATTCTTAGTATTATCTAAACTGAGGATTAAAAAGTTATAATTCTCCAAAAGTTTCCATTACATTTCCTATTCTACCTGCTGTGCATCATACATTATTAAAAAGTACTGCTCTGACATGCCCCCCAAAGAAGCAAATTAACATTTCTTGTGAACTTTGTTCTTTTGTCAAGAAGTAATAATGACTTAAGCAGCTCCAAAAGTTTCTCAGATGAATCAGAATTTATTACTTGTAAAATTAATGCCTGTTACACACTCTGATCCTGTGCATAAACTCCTGTTTATAGGGAAAAAAAAAGCTGTTTGCTGTTACTGATAACAGATTGGTGACTTGCACAGAGGATATGGACAAAGGCAGTGTGTGAGTGACACAATCTGTGAGACTTCAGCTTCACACTGCTCATCTTTTGTTCTCTTTACATATCTTTTCTTTTGCCTCTGACAGTCAGTTTTAGTTGTGATTTGTTACAGCTCTGAGAAGAGAGGAAGCCCATTATAGCCAGTGAAAAGATGAGCCCTGCCTTGTGCTTTGGATCTGGCTTGAAGGCTTTTGAGTGTTTATGATTTTTGAAGTACTCATCTGACAGTGTGGACCTATGTAAAGTAGAAGCTGCTGGGTGGGTGGGTGTGTGGTTTTTTGGTTATGTGTTTTTTATTTTTTTTTGTTTGTTTTTGTTTTGGTTTGTTGTTTTGTTTTGTTGTTTTTTTTTTGTTGTTGTTGTTTTTTGAGTTCTCTTGCTTCTTAACACTGATTTAGTTTTTTTGTTGTTGTTGTTTTGTTTTTTTTTCCCCCCTTCCCACAGAAATTTCTCCACTTTGATTGAAATCTTTAAATTTTGTAGGTATACAAGTGTGCTTGCTAACTAGTCCCATGGCTGAAAGAAGACAGGCAAGTCAGGAGAAATATACAAGTCAGATATGATGAACTTAATTTAAGTGCTATAATAAGGAGACACCTTCAAGAAAAGGTTCTTTCCAAAGAAAAAGTGTTAATCGACATCTGTTTAAACTTCTAAAATGACTAACAGGTCTTATCAATGGCTTAGGTGAATTTAGGATATAACCACTATATTAGAGCAATTCTTTGACTTCTGCGTCCTGGCTCCAGTGTGACTAGAAAAATCAAAGTCAGAAGAAAGTGTAATAAGACATAAAGTAGGGATTTAGACTAGTTCATAGGAATGTACTTAACCTCTCTGTGCAATTCTTCGTCTGTGCAGTGGGGACAATGTATTTAACTACAGTACAAGTCTGAGGATTAATTGGTTAATGAATTCATGGCACCATAACCATGAAAAGTGTGCTCTAAATTTTTTTCCCACAGAAATTTCTCCACTAAAAGAGAGAGGAATAAAAAAGCCAATACTTTGCTTTAAAGAACTGTGAGAGTTCCATCAAGAACACAGATAATTAAAGTCATATTAATAGATTTTTAGGTCTTCAGTTTCCTCTTGAGGCCAGGTGTCCCTGATTTGTTTCCTTTTTTTTTTTCTCCTTTTCCCCTTCAAGCAATGTCCCTGACTCAGTTGTGAAAGACCAAGAAGCAAAAGTGTCCATCTAGCTTTGAACTTGATACCTGCAGTGAAGGTACAAGGTTAAATAACTGGAGTATGTGGTGGGTTGTTGGTGGCTGGTTGTGTTGTGGGTGGTTTCTTTTTGTTTGGGTTTTTTTTTTTTTTTTTTTAAGCTGAGCATGACACTTCCAAAAGATATTCTTCCCCCCTTGATTCCCCACCCCAAATATATTTTTAGGTTGTATGCACTCCTGCCTATGTCTTTTCCTTGGTCCCAGCTGAAGATTTCAAGTGAGATGAGAGCTTTATTTTGTTTCTCCCTGTATTGCAGATAGGGGGAGGAGGTGGTTATTAGAGAGAAGCGCTCTCGCTCGCTCTCTCTGTTTCTCCCTCTCTGGCTGATAGCACTTATCTCTCGCTCTCTCTCCTTCTCCTAGGTGATCCATTTCTAGGCAACGTGCTGGCTGGTGCTAGAGCTGCGAGCTCTCCCTGCATCCCACCAGCAAAGCAAGCTCCGAAAGCATCCTGCAGACCATCATCTGCGTTCTTCTGCCTTGCTCCGGGCACTCCTCCTCTCGCTCCTGCCCTGTCCAACCAGCACCTTGCGCGACAGAGACAGCACGCTGGGCTTGATTTGCAGAGCTCTCTTTTTTTTGTTGTTTTTTTTTTTTTTTTTCTCCCCCAGTTGGGGGAAAAATTTTTTTTTTTTTTTTTTTTTAAGCGAAGGGTGGGGGGAAATCTCTGCATTACTATCTGCATTACCTTGAAGTTCACTTTGTTTTTGGCCTCCGGAGAAGCTTTTCCTGCAGGAATCTGGTTGCTGGAAGCGGGATCGCCGTCTCTCCCGGTTGCCCGCTCCTCCCCCCGCGCTGAAGGCGAGCGATTTGCTGCGGGCTCCTGGGGCTTCTCTGGCCGAGGGGATTTGTGTGTGTGTGTGCTTCTGTGTGCGTGTCTGCGTGCGTGAGTGTGAGAGAGAGCGTGTGCGTGGTGTGGGTTGGAAGTTGCTGTGCAGGAGCCGGGACCGAGCGGATCCTTGGACCCGGCGGAAGGATGGGGTTCGTCTGACCAGCAGAGGCGTCTGCTGCCCGCGGCGGCGCCCGGCGTGGATGGATTTGCTGC
>NW_008622078.1:26310-26632 GCF_000691845.1 Merops nubicus
CTCAAACTCTTGGGTTTCCTGCGCCGCGCTGTCCTCCGCGGTGGCACCGTTTGGCGAAGAGATCTGTTGTTACAAAGCCTGGACCTCCGGAGGAGATGGAAGTTTTCTCCCTTATCCTGGTCGTGTCCGTCTGTTGGACTCGAACCTGGAAAACGGCGATTGCAGATTCAATCATTCATATCGGTAAGGGGGTGCTGCGTCTGCCGGTGCTGCTGGACACTTTTCCAGCTCTCCTTTGCAACCTTCCTTCTCTTGGCAGGCTTTCTCTCTCCCCCTCCCCTCCGCAGCCCCCGCTCTCTTTCATTCCTTGCTCGGTGGTTTT
>NW_008622079.1:0-8764 GCF_000691845.1 Merops nubicus
AGGGGGGTTAGACTAGGTGACCTTTAGGTTTCCCTTCTAACCCCAAGCATTCTATGAGTTCAGATCTGGTGCAATTGAAGAACACCCTGTGCCTTCTCCACTTCCTTTGGAACATAGAAACATCAAGAAGAGCTTCCTCAAGAGGTTTTTTGGGGGGTATTTTTTGAATGCCTATATGGGATTTTCTTGCAAAGGTGGAGCTGCCACCCTGCTGCCACCCAGATGGGACAAAATGAACCATGAGATGGGTTTGAGGCTGAACTAAATGAGCAGAGGACAAGTGGATGAGCAGGTTCTGGGGTTTGGGGATGCATGGGTGGGTGGCAGCTCTGCCAGGCCTGGAATAGCTGGGAGAGCCAGCAGACAGGCATGGCATCTCCTGCTTTCCCTTGGGGAATGGGAGAGGTTTGCCCAAGCTCAGGGCATATCTAGGTCACCGCTGCAAGCCACGTGTGGGGTGACCTTGAGAAATGGATGGATGGGCACACGAGTGGCACAGCTCGTTGGCCTGGCACCAATAGCACCTCCCACACCAGGCACTGGGCATGGAAGGGGCACTGGCCATGGAGCTGGAGCTCTGGCTGGGCAGGTAACGGGCTCCTCACCACTCACAGCTCTGCGTGGCTGCTGAGCTCTGGGGCTGGCAGCAGCAGGCTGCTGGCAGAGCTGACAGCTGCCAAAGCGTGGCCCGTGGTGTGCTCTGCCAGGCACTGCCTGGGGAGGTGTGCTGGGCTCTGCTAGGATCTTTCAATGAGGGGTTTCCTTCTGGAAGCAGCTGCTCCAGTCCTTGCCCTTTTTAGCACTTTTCCTCTCCTGAGCGTTCGAACTGCAGCACCCCAGGGTCTGCACCACAGCCACTGCCCCCAAACCAGTCTGGCTGCTGTTTGGTGGCCAGTTTTCTTGCCTAACATGCCACTATTTTTCACTATTTATTCAGGAGGTGTGAGGAATAGATCAAGACAAATAACAAATTCATTGAATAACTGAGCGTGCCTGCCAGCAATGTTTCCTGGAGCCCTAAACCAGTCGATGCTTCTGCTCTCCAGTGGGAACTCTGAGAATCCAGTGAACGTGCCAAGACCTCCATTCCTCCCCTCCTGGTGGGACCATCCCACTTCTGCAGGGCTTGAAGTAGACTTTATTCCCTTCCCAGGAAGGGGAAGGTGTCTTTCACAGGCTGAGGTTTTATCTGTTGGTAACTAAACTGCATGAGATTTACAGAGTTGGCTACAGCAAAGCTGTGCTAAGAACAATTTCTTCTGCTTTTAGTGCTAATGTATTTATTTTAAATCTGGTTTTAAATCTTCTCTGGAGAATTCCAGCAAGTTCTGTGCATATTTATGCAGAATTCTGATCACACTTGAAACAGTTATAGTGCTAACTCCTGACAAATTAATTAAATGCATCTCTAAATTTCTGGTAGAGTTCTAACAGCCTTTTTATTGTTCTTTCTAAGATTCAGATTAAAATAATCTTTAATGCAGAGAATCTATTGTAAACAATAATAAACACCCACAGGGTTAGAGGGAAAAAAAAAATAATAAACCACCTTCTTTGTACTTCTCAACTTCTCAGAATCAGCTTCCAGGCTTGTAGAAAAGCTCCTGTGGTGAATTCATTTTGGGATGGGGGTGAAATGAGAGTCCTGAGGATGTTCCTCCTCTTCCAACTGGGGAGGAACAACCCCATGCACCAGAATGTGATGGGGGCAAACAGCTAGAAGGCAGCTTTGGAGGAAAGGTTTTCAGGAACACCAGGCTGACCATGAGCCACCCAGATGCCCTTGCTGTGAAGGAGGACAAGCGTCCTGGGCTGTACCAGTCGTGTGGACAGCAGGTTGAGGGATCCTTTCCCTCTACCCATCACTGGTAAGGTCAGTGCTGAGGTTGTGGAGGCTCCATCCTTGGAGACATTCCAAAGTGTCTGGACATTGTTCTGAGCAGGTCTAGGTGGCCCCTGGTTGAGCAGGAGGTCTGGACCAGATGACCTCCTGAGGTTCCATCCAACCTTGACTGTTCTGTGCCAGCTTTGAGGGGAGCTGCTGGTTACCACTCAAAGGCTGGGATGAGAAATGCTCTAGTTCTCTACTGGGCTACACCTTCCAGTCTCAGTGAGACTCTCATTTCCACTGGTACTTCTGGAGTTGGATGCTTTTGCCCACAGAACCCCTCCCATTTCACTATCACCACAGGTAGTATTTAATCAATACTGCCAAAAAGCCCTGAGAAAGACGCATGGCTGGCTTTGAATTCTAAATAAACACTGTCCTCGGGAGCACGTTTAAAGAAGGAATGATTCTTCCAAGGCACAGCAGAGAGGCTGATGTAATTTTCTGCTCTTCAGTGCCTGTTTGTCACACCATTTTGCGGTGTAGATTTAAAAAGAAATAAATCAACATTTTAACTAGCATATAAAATGCAGGACTTATTAATCTGTGCTGTATGGAAGCTGCTGTCAGGCTCTCCTGGATGACAGTCTTAGCAGCCCTTTCCTTGAAGGTCTTCTTGAAGGTCTCTTCTGCCTCCCCAACCCTCCTTGAGCTGTAGGAGGGCTCTGATGGGGGAGCAGGTTGCCTTTTGGGGAGTGCACCACATCACACAGATGTTTTGAAGGAGGGGTTTTTTTTGGTGTTTTAAATGCTGCACATCAGGCACTCTGCTGCAGTTGGCAGTTCAGAGACCAAGCCTCTCCAAAATAATTCTTCTAAGCTGTTGAACGTGCTGGGGATTTGAGACTCCTGAGTTTGCTTTCTGCTCCCACTCCCAGACCATAAAATAAGGTCAACAATGCATCTGTCAGCCTCGCAGGGTAATTTTGTGGAGGTTTTTTTGGTCCAAACAGTGTGTTTTGCATAATTGAATCGGTGCTGCTTGTTTTTTTCAGGAGACACACTGTGCCACGTTGATGTTTCCTGAGTTAACATGGAGAGGCACTTAGCAAAACCCTGTCAAGAGCCTGGGGACTCTGACAAGTGCAACTGGGCTTGTTTAGCCTGGAGACAGTGAGGCACAGGGGAGACATTTTCACTCTCTAAAACTACCTGAGAGGAGGTTAGAGCAAGGTGGGGGTTGTTTTTTTTTACCAAGACAAGTGATAAGACAAGAGGAAGTGGCCTCAGGTTGTCCTGGGGGAGCTTTAGGTTGGACCTGAGCAACAATTTTATCCCTGCAAGGGTTATCAAGGCCTGGCCCAGGCCACCTAGGGCAGTGGTGGAGCCCCCATCCCTGGAGGGGTTTAGTGGAGGTGTAGATGAGATGCTGTTTAGTGGTGGGGTTGGCAGTGTTAGGTTCATGGTTGGACTCAGTGCTCTCAAAGGTCTTTTCCAACTGAAACGATTCTATGAAGAGCGTAAAGTTCTCATCATCAAAGGCAACAGCAGCTAGACAAGAGCTCAGCATTGTGCTGGCTGCAAACCTCTTCCTTATGCCATGCTTGGCTTGGTGTTTATTGGGTCACACCCAGCACCCAGCTGTCCCCATCTGCTGTTTACAGGAGAGAGGGTTCTGCTGACTGCTTGCCCGAGATAAAATGATGTTATCATTAACAGGCAACCAAACTCCTCCCTCCACTACCAGAGGTCCACCCGAGATCCAAAGCACCAGACAACCAGAGGGAGGAACAAGTCAACGCACTCCCTGCCAAGGATGTGAAGAAGGGAGAGAACTGGTCAAGGAAGCAGAGTGTGGGAGATGGAATCAGCCAGGCAATCCCTCCAGTTATGTAGTGGTTTCCCAGAGGGAGACTCATCTTTCTCCCCACCACCCTTGGAACTCCAATTCTATGCACGGTCAGGGAGCCCCTCCAACAACCAGAACCCTCACACAGCACATCCACTTTGTGGACAAGCCTCTCAACTGCACTGCCAGCAGAGTCAGATCCTATAGAGGTGGCTTCTTCTCCCATCTCCAAGTTCATGTGGAAGGGGGGGGCACCTGGTGGGGATCTCCTCATCACTTCCCACCCAAGACTGGCCAGACCCTGGGTGGAAATCAGTCAGGAGGGGCTTTCTTGCCTGGTTGTGGCCATCATCCCTATGCCCACCCTCACTCAGGGCTGGGGGTTTAGCCCCAGCACTTCAGTACCTTGCAGAGTTGAGCTTGGCCTCTCAGCAGGGGTGACACCATCTCCCAGCAGAGCTCATGGGCACAGGTTCCTGAGATTTCCTCTTCTGTGGGTCACAAGCGTGCTGTAGAGCAGCATCCCAGCTGGACACAGGCAGAGTAAGTGAGAACAATTCACACAAGGGTGTTTCACGTTTGGTGGTGGCTGCTGAGGGCGTTTGCCATGGAAAGAGGATGGGGGTTGTGCTCGATTTTTCCCTGTGGAAGAGAAGCTGCTTCTTGCTACCTGAAAATAAATCAGTTTGTTGGCCTAGGACACCACTAAGTGTGTGTCCATCAGATAATGAAAAGATTCATCCTCACTTCATCTGCTCCCAAGCTGCAAGACTGCCTCTTGTACCTGCTGCAGCATCAAGGATTTTGGGGTTCTTTTTTTTTTGTTTCTCAAAGGTGTTACCTTAGATCTTGAAATCAGCCAGGAATATGCAAGTTGCAGCTAGCAGTAGGATTGGTCCATATTTTTGTGGCCATTTCAAGGCACACAGGAAGGTGGCTGAAGAAAACAATGCCTTTCTCATTCATTGTCTGGGCTCGTGTTTCCTCAGGGTGATTGAGGCCCTGGGATGAGGTCATGCTTAGAAGGGCTGGAGTCTCTAGCACATACTTGCTCTTATTTGAGATGTTCTCTTTTTTGGTGGATGATTTTTAATGCCACAACAAAATGTATATTAGAATAAGGATTTGAGGCTCACCTGTTTAAAGAAATTCAGCATTACTCTCGAGTGCAACTCCGTGTTGATCAAGTCTCAGATATCACCCCAAATATCACCTCACGTTCAATCATCTTGTAGAATCATAATATCCTTTAGGCTGGAAAAGACCTTTAACATCATGAAGTCCAACCATTACCCCAGCATTGCCTGGTCACCACCAAACCATGTCTCACAGCACCTCATCTACACATCTTTTAAACCCCTCCAGGGATGGGGACTCCAACACTGCCCTGGGCAGCCTGGGACAAGCCTTGACAGCCCTTGTGGGCAAGACATTTTTTCCTCATGTCCAGCCTAAACTCCTTGATGCAACTTGAGGCTGTTTCCTCTTGTCCTATCACTTGTTACTTTGAGAAGAAACCAACCCCCCCCTTGCTCCAACCTCCTTTCAGGGAGTTTTAGAGGGTGATAAGGTCTCCTCTGAGCCTTCTTTTCTCTAGGCTCAACAACCCCAGGTCCCTCAGCCACTCCTCACAAGACTCATGCTCTAGGCCCTTCACCAGCTTTGTTGCCCCACTCTGGGGACACTCCAACCTCTCAATGTCCTTCTTGAAGAGAGTGGCCCAAAACTGAAGCCAGGATTCGAGATGTGGCCTCACCAGTATCAATACAGGGGGACAATCCTGTCCCTAGTCCTGCTAGTGGCCTAGTCCTGGCCACACTAGTGCTGGTCCAAGCCAGTGTGCTGGTGGCATTCTTGGCCACATGGGCACACTGCTGGCTCATAACCAGCCAGCTGCCAACCACCACCCCCAGCCTTGAAGACAACTGCTTATTGAAAGAGCATTTTGGGGCTGTCCTATCGTGCTGGTCCAAGCCAGTATGCTGGTGGCATTCTTGGCCACATGGGCACACTGCTGGCTCATAACCAGCCAGCTGCCAACCACCACCCCCAGCCTTGAAGACAACTGAAAGAGCATTTTGGGGCTGTCCTATCAATGCTGCCTGTTTATAACCTGCTTTGTATTGGACCTTCACCTTGTTGTCCACACCCAGGGACTTTTCTACATCCAAGGAGGGAGCTGTAGGTGTTTGCAAGAAGCCAGAGGCATTTGTAGCTCCCTTACCTGATACAAGTCAGTCTCACACTCAACAGCAGCCCCAGATTTCTGGCTGGTACATGTCTGTAGCTTGAGGCTTGCTCCAGCACGAGCATCATCTCCACTTCAGACTGCTGCCTGAAGACATGTCAGTGTGAGGAAGGTTTTCTTCTGATACCTTAGAGGAGCTCCAGCTCACCTAGATCTGAGCTGTGTTTTGGATGGCATGCCCTGAAGGCAATGTGCACACAGTCACTTCTCCCTTCAAGGAAGGCATAGACCTTTAAATTTCAAGCTTTTTCTCAATGCTTTAGGCAGAGCTGTGATTGAATTCTGGTGTAAAACTCAACTTTGGAAAGCCCATGGTGCTGATGTTGCCAGGCTGGGCAGGGTGCTGTGAGCAGACAAAGAAATAGGCTAAGTTGGTCACCTCTGGAATTCAAGACAAAAGTGTCTCTGCAAAGCAATTTAAACAAACAAACAAACAAACAACCCACACAACAGATGCAGATTTCTTTCTCCCACCCTCTGTGGACACCTCTGAGTTTGGCTGAGGTCAGTTTGGCTCCAGCCTTGGGAGAAAGTGCCAAGAGCCACTCCCTACTTCCAGGTGGCTTCTGCTCCCTCCGTTCGGCTCTGTGAGCATCTGTGGTATGTGGCACTGATTCTTCTGCTCCTTGGCATGGTCGAGCAGTTTCTTCCAAACTGACAAGTAGAATATTCTGGAAAGCAGAATAAAACTGAGCCCTTTGAGGGCTGAAGCTCTGCAGTGTGCTGAAGCATCACCTCAGTGACCTGCTGGCCGGTTCTCCTCTTGAACTCAGATGCTCCAAGACATGAGGTGATGTTTGCCTGCTGCTCTGCAGAGCCTTTTCTCCACCTCCCTGCTGCTGTGCTGCCTCTGCTGGATCACAGGCAGCACAGAGGCTCCTCTCCCCTGGGACAGGCAGAGGTGGAGGCTGGCTGTGTGTTTTTTCTTGGCACACAAGCTTCTCTCAGCAAACACTCTCCTCACAACACTTCCAGGGATACCTGCTAACCTCAAACCAGTGTGCCTGACACCTTCTCACCCCAGCTCCTTTCTGCTTGATCTTGGAGCAATTCATTTCATCCTTCAGCAGCTCATCCTCCCAAGTGAACTTCTTCCAAGTGGGCTAATTATATGGCCTCTCGTTAGGGCTCTTGATGATCTCCTGGGGAGCACTAGCTGCTGTCCCCATTGCCACCGTGTCCCACGACCAGGCTGTTTTAAACCACTCACCTGTTGTCATATTCCCACCAGCCAGAAGGGTTGTGGAGCCATTAATGCCACACATTATTATTATTAATAGTAGTAGTCGTGTGGCCACTACTGCCCGCCTATGGCCTCTCGTTAGGGCTCTTGATGATCTCCTGGGGAGCTCTAGCTGCTGTCCCCATTGCCACTGTGTCCCACTCACCTGTTGTCATATTCCCACCAGCCAGAAGGGTTGTGGAGCCATTAATGCCACACATTATTATTATTAATAGTAGTAGTCGTGTGGCCACTAATGCCACACTAATATCAGACCTTCAAGACGGTGGTTGCAAAGCCACAGAACCTGCAAGGTGTCCCCCAAGGAGGAGACAGAAGGCAAGCAAGGGAGAGGAACCAACACCTTGGGGCAAGGACCCACTGGTTTGGGGCAGTAAATTCCTTGTTGCCATAGACTTAAAGCAGTAGCCACCTCGCTGTGGTGATGGGTTTGGCAGATGTAGCAGTGATGCCTTTCCTGTGCCAAGAGCTGCTTCTACAACCACAGACCTGTCACTTGGTCCTTTTGGTCTCGTTTTAAGAGTGAATAGGGAAAGTCTGAGAAATCAGAGGTGACTTGGGTTCGTGTCCTTCAGGGGAGAGAGTCCTTAGAGACAAAAACTACACCAGAAGATGTGCTCCTCAGTGTTGATGGACATCAACACTTTCCTAGGGCAGGCTTGTTATTTCCTCTGGAAGACAGTCCTTCAGGATGAACCTGCATGAGGAGACACGCTGCTCGGTGCTGATGGATGTCAAGTTCATGGATCCAGCTGGGATCAGAGTAGCATGAAAGAAACCATGCAGCATCTCTTGCTCTGCAGACCTGCTCCTACTGACTCGCCTCCCTTGCTGGTGGAGATATAGCACGCCACCATATGGGCTGAGAAGGGGGAAAGTATGAGTTTGACTTTGGAATCTAGTCTGGCTGACAGTGCCTTAGAAGTCAACTGGATGCTAATCTGGGCAGAGCCACAATTAGAAGCACTTACAACACTACCACGTTGCCCCAGGGTTGGAGAGGTTGGCTCCTAGGAAATTAGAGCGGTGAACCCAGCAGGGTTTAGAGCATTACAGAATTATTGGGCTGTATTCAGTCTTTTTGGGGCTGTTAGTCTCTTTTTTGGACTATTTTAGTTTGCCAGATGCATTTGAGTATGTATTTTGCTGTTTCATCTTTTGATTAGATTAATGAGACACTGCACAGGCAGCTCTTGTGCAATAAACCCCCTGCTAGCTGCTGTTTCATCCCAAAACTCTTGGTGAAGGGAAGATAATTGTCTGTGGGCTCAGTTAGTGTGGTATGCATGAATGAAGTGTTTGATCTCCTCTCTCTTTGAGTGGCCTGTAGGTCAAATCTGGCAATGGTGGAGCAGTAGCAAAGCTGCAAAGTTTTTTGGGCTTTGATGACACCAAACTGAGTGGTGTGTTTGACAAACTTGAGGGACGGGATCCATCCAGAGGGACCCGGACAAGCTTGAGGAGTGAGTCTATGTGAATCTCATGAGGTTCAGCAAGTTCAAGTGCAAGGTCCTGCCCCCTGGGTTAGGGCAAGCTCCTGTATCAACGCAGGCTGAGGATGGAGGGATGGACAGCAGCCCTGCAGAGAAGGACTTG
>NW_008622080.1:0-82809 GCF_000691845.1 Merops nubicus
TGACCAAAGGGATATTCTATACCATATAATGTTTGCTCAGCAGTACATGCTAAGACAAAGGAGGAGGATGGGGTAGCGTTATTTGCTACGTTTGCCTTCTGGAGCCATGCTAACATACTGATGCCCTGCTTCCTGAGAAGTGGCTGGACATCACCCGATAAGGGGAAGGAGAGAATAAATATTTTGTTTCCTTTTGCTTCCGTGCACAGCCTTTGCTTTTGCTTTATTAAACTGCCCTTATCTTGACCCACATTTTTTTTTTCCATGTTGTTTTCTCTCCTCCCTGTCCTGCTACTGAGGGGAGTGATAGAGTGGCTTTTTTTGGGCACCTGGTATCCAGCCAGGGTCAACCCACCACAGTAACCAGTGCCCACTTGTCCATACTCTGTAAGGATGTTTTGGAAAATTCTGTTGAAAGCAAAAGTTTGCACTCGCTGGTGTATTTTTTACTGTCTTTAGAAAGCTACATGTGCCAAAATTACCTGTTGCAAAAGTGAGAGAAAGGAAAAAAGTTTGTTACAGAGCACAAATCCACGCTGTGCAATGCTTAGAGGGACACAATGCAATGCTTAAAGAGGTGTTTCCTAGAACATCTCCCTCTCTGGGATAGCAGGCTAACCAGTGAGAGCTGGAGCCAGGCTTTGAGGTGTTCAGTGAAGCTTTCTGCCTGTGCATGAGAGGAGCGTGTGGCTTCATCTCTTCACTTACCTGCGCCCCAGCACTACTGCTGGGGCTGGACTATGCAGTGCTTCAGTGGCAGGCAGCGAGACAGCCTCTCCAAGTTTAAATAGGGATGTGAGGGCTGATTATGAAAATGTGCTCCTGAGGAAATTGAGAATTTGGATAGTGAGGAGTCCTCAAATGGAAAATGGTTGTCAGTACCTGCAGGGGTGTTTTAGAAATCACCGGTGCCATGTTTAATGAATCTCTCTGAGCTCTCTGGCTGGGAAGATCAACCCTAAAAAAGAGAATGACTCAAAATAGGAAGCAGAAGGCAAGTCAGAGCAGGGCAAACCTACTGTAGTTGTTCAGATAAAGCTTTGTGACTAATTTATTTTATTTCAACATCTGTAAAGGAACAGTTTGAGAATTTGCTAGAACAATTAAGATGCATATATGTTTATATTTAACCTGTATTGTAATTGTGTATAGTTTTCTGTGTTACATTGATACATGAGCAAATTTTCTTTCTTTGATTTCTTTTTCTTTTTAAGAAAGTCGTAACAGATATGACCCAGATGAGTTTTACTTATTTATTAAAAAAAAATAAATTAAAAGGTAACTATTTAAAACAAGCAGCATGTGTATATTAAAAAAAAATCAAAAACAAAACAAAACAAAACAAAGCAAAACCAAACTAAAACAAAACAAAACAAAAACCCAACCAAACAAAAAACCCCCACCAAACAAAAAAACACCAAAACACCAAAAAAACCCACAAACAAAACCCAACAACTTAAAAAAAGAAATGGGGTCGGTTATTTAAAGGTGAGATAATGTATAAATAGATACAGGACTTGCCATTAAAATATCAAAGCTAAACAAAAAACTGTCCTTACTCAAGCACTGGCAATTGCTAAACAAATTGTAATTTTCTCTTAGTTCCCTATCAAAATAAGTAGTTCTTTTCTAAGCAGTGTGCTACATGGTTTGCAGCTCACAGGTAATAGCAGCATCCTTCTTGCTGTAGAGCAGAAATCTGATTTTTACAGCCCTAAGTAAAGTATATAGCAACTATTGACAGAAGTAAAACAGGCAAGGGTGGTCATTTTTTGCAACAAGAATGACTTTTTAACTTTTATACTGATAAAAAAAATACTTTCATATAGTACTAATGCTGGAAGATTTTTTTTTTTTTTGGCCTATAGATGGAAGAGGATTATAATTGAATGTCAGTGAAGCTATTATAGGCCATTATCAGCATCTCCATGACAAAGTATGTATTAGTGTAACTGTACTGTTATATACACTGGATTTTTTTCAAAAGCTTCTTTGGCTTTTTAGAGGTGTAATGTTCTATGTATGTTGCTAGTGCAGAATCTTATTCTTAGGAATGCCATTCTTATGGAATCTTAGGAATGCAGTTCCTTTAAAAGAACTAACATAGTTATATACGTGGATGAGACATAAGCACATATCTTTTTATACTTGGGTTTCTTCAATGAGACATGCAAAATTTCACCCTTTCATATATTCTGCTTTAAAAGTGATTGTGAGGGGATCTTGCCTCCCTATTTTTATTCACTGTTTATTTATTTTACTGTTTTCTTCTAAGGGTAGTAAGCTAGGACATGTACACTGTGTAGCATGCTGTGTTTTCAGTTGTCATTTTTGAGATGATCTCCAGACAGTAAGGTCAGTCAAAATGCGGAGCTGGTCAAATGAATTAAAAATAAAATAAATCGATAAATACTGCAGATCTGTAAAGTGATTGGCTTTTCTCTCTCAATCTTCTTTGTTGGTTCTCTTCTCCTCTCATACAGAGTTCCTTTTGAAAAAACAGATATCCTGTTAGTTTACTTATGTACTGTTAGTATACTTATATTCATTAAGGCATCCGTTGAGATTTATTCTTACATCTTAATATCAGTATTTTCATAACTTTATCAACTTACACATTAAAGATGATTTTTTATCAGATTTTGTCTCTCAAGTATGTCTACATTAGTGAGAATCTCAAATACTTTTTTAAAATTTAGCAATAAACAGTATTTCACTTGTGCTTTACATCTTTTGAGTAAAATGTGTGCCCAAACATTTTTCAATTAGTCTGAAAATCCTGTGCTTTTTCAGTGAGGAACAGATATTTCTATACAAATATTTCAACCACCTCATACTAGGAAAAATATGTTGTACATTAAAAAAAAAAACCAGAGCTTTCTCTGGCTGCATATATACGAAGTATGCATAACAAACAGTGTTTAGATGAAACTTAAATTTGAAATATAGCCACTCACCTGTCTGTCTTTCCCTTTATTATTTTTTCATTCTCTGTGGCTATACCAAAGCAGCTTCAGCTATTACTGAATTTGCAGATTTACAGAATATATCTGTCACACAAGCCTCACTGTGAATGCCACCTTATACAGTTGTGTGAGAGTTTTACTGCAGAAAGAGCATCCCTGTTCATTCTCTCATGTCATATCTCTGCACATGTTGACAGAATTTCTGCTCAAGGAGTTAAATTAAGTATCTGGATTCTGAAAGTATACAGTGATCAGCATCCCATGACAGAAAATAGCCTAATTATGATGTTTTCACATGGTCTGCATAAATGAAACATCCACTGCAATATAGCTCACAATCTGCAGTAGCTAAGGGTTAAACACATCTAGATGAGAAGAAGGTGATCACAGGATGCTCTTTTTGCAAGTACTCTCCTGCTTCTGATCCTCCATAGTCTGCTCCCTCTACTACAATAACCCCTTTTGCTATGATGATTTTTTTTTTTTTTTTTAAATAAGTAGGTTATCTGAAGTACTGGTTATAAGGAAAATTGTATATTTTTAAGGTAAGGTATTTATAAAATGTAAAATACTGCATAGTTCAAGAAGTTGTTTTTTTTTTTCTTTAAATATACATGAACTTATTTCTCAGAATTAAATTCTCTACTACAAAATGCAGAAGAAAATATATATGTTGTTTAAAACCCTTACAAATGTGGTGCCTCTGTCTTGACAAAAAGAAACTTTCTTTAAAAAATAGGATACCATTCCTATTCCTTTCCTTACTAAATTCTTATTTGACATGTTTATTCTCCCTTCTGGGTCAGATTTTACATAAACTGAAACATATTTATATTTATAGGTTAAATGAAGATAAGCCTATCTGGAGTTTCAACTTTTAAGAATAGTCAGCATGAATATCCAGTAGAACCTGCTTCTCTTTTATTCTAGCAGTGCTACAAAAGAGAGCAACAATTCATTTTGAAACTGGGGCTCTAAAATATCTTTAAAGTTAATATTTTATTTGATTTGATAAAGGTAGAAGACTGCTTTTCTTGCAAGCTCATATCAGCTTCTCTTTTACAGAGTGAAAACCTAAATGGTTAAACATTGTCAGTTGCACAGTTTATTGGTTTTTTTTACAAACAATGAGATATATAGCACTGAACAGTCGAAAAAAACTTTCTTGCCTTAAATATAGGACACTAAGATTCTGTGCTGTAAAGCTTAGACCAACAGCATTCAAACATACTGTTATAAAATTACTCATATTGTCATTATATGATGAGTCTAGACTAAGATTTATGCAGACACAGGAGTATGACAAAAATCCTAAACAGCTTGGTTTCCTTAGGTGAGAAGAGGCTGCATTTCAAGCAGGCACTCATCTCTCCACCAAAGAATCTAAAATCTGTCTATTTTAAACTCCACTGAAACAATAATTTTGTCATTATAGTTTAGTCACTTTATCTGGAGAGGCTAGCATTCAGGAAACTTTCCTCATTTCTTAAGTTTTTAGAGATGGACGTTCCTCTATGGAATTGAAAAAAACAAAACAAAACAAAACAAAACAAAAACAAAACAAAACAAAACAAAACAAAACAAAACCACACCAAAAAAACCCAAAAAAAACCAAAAAAAAAAACCAAAAACCTCTTTGCTTGTTTTTATTGGAATCCACCACTTCATATAAAAAACACCCATGGTTGTGTAAGCTGAGTGCCCAGCATGTCTGGGGACTTCCTGGAGTGTTGTAAAAATAATTGTCTTCCTGATCATGCTTGCCTCAGTTTGACCCTTGATGTTTCAGCAAGTGTTTAAAATCTTAGAAACCAGCCTGAGGAAGAAGGAGAGGGTAGAAGAGCAAATATTTGAGTGAGATAGGAGATAGAGAAGCCACAAGAAGTAGAACTGGTAGGACATATTAAATATTTTATAGGAATATCATAATCGTATACTCATTCCTTTACAGGCTTTCCTGTAAGCAGCTCTCAATGTGTAAAAACTTAGGAGTGTGTATTTATGAACTTGTTCATGTTCATGATGGGACACACATGCAGTTTCTCAAAGACAAGTCATGAAGGTCTGAATACTTTTCTGCTGTTCGTGGTAGCAGAATCTTCAGTGAGGCAGAAAATAGGAGTTGTGACTGTTGCTTTCTAACTACCACAAATGCACCAGTATAACAAGGTGCTTACACTTGAAATGTATACTTGCATTTCTTCCTGACCAATTTATCTCTTCTTTAGAGCATAGTCATTTTTTAAACTTTTCTCACTTATTTACTCGGTTAATTAACTACTTTAAGTACATTTCAAAACACAGCTTTGAAGATAGAGCTGTTTTAGTTGTCTGTGGAAGCAGCTGAGGAAGTGCTGAATGTTAAATACTGAATGTAGAGCTGCTGTGGCATACTGGAGCTAGAACTCTGACTCTTCCTCATGAAAGATCAGTAATCTACAGTTAGAATGTTAGTAATCTACTGGATTTTTGCCACCTCCTACTTTATAAGTAAGGTCAGAACTGGTCTGTGTGGGAGTATCATTTCTTCAGTGGAAGGTTCATTTTAGAGTAATGCAAACCTTAGAAGTTTAAACAGAACAGTCTAAAAACAGAAATAGATATTAAGCTAATAGCCTAGTCTGGTAAACAGGGTTTTTGTAAATCAGGGGTGGTGCTCTCAGGTGAATTGTTAATTTATTTTAAGCAGGTAACTACCCATTCAGGGCGCTGGTTAAAGTTCCCGAAGTGCATCTTGTACTGCCCAAATCCCTTTTAAGTGACAGCTGGTATTTCATCTACTGTGATTTAAACACAAACAAAGAAAAATAAAAAAAATGACGCTCTAAACTTTTTTTCCTTGTCTGGAATCCTGCTCCTGATGTAATATCTAGAGACAATAAAATGTGGTGGTCAATATTCATATAAACGGTTACACAGGGGAAAGACTAGCATGAATACTTGGGAAAAGAGGAGTTGACCAAGCCACAGTGAGCAGAAAAACCATAAATTCTGTGAAGGAAAAGTGAGGAAACTTTTATATTGCTGTGCCACCTCATCTGTTACTCTCCACTCTTCTTAGGATAAGATGTCAGAACAATTTATTTATAGAAATTTATGGTTAGTAGATTGAGATGCTTCAAGATAAAAATAGATTCTTTTTGGAACGGATATTCTTTAATCTTAAACTCTAGTCTTGTAATCAAATTCACATAGATGGGAGCTGAAGGAAATCTCTTTTGAAGAGTTTTTTTCAGGTAGTGGAATGAGGTCATTGCTTATAAAAAAAAAATTAAAAATAATAAAAATCATGATTATTAACCTGTTCCTGAACAGAGCTGTATGCTTTGGTTCAGGAGCTGCAAATAGTCACCTCGATTCCTTGCAGAGCACACAGTTAAGTATGTGACTGAGCTATTGCTGGGGTAGAGTCTTAGCTCCAACTGCTTCTGGTGATGAACTCTATGTTCTTATGATTTTTTATCTAAAATATATTTTACCTTCTTCAGCTGCTAACTGCTTTTCAAGAAATTCATCTGCTTTTTTTATTAGACCAAAAGCTTGTGAGGCCTCATTTGGTGTTAACTAGTAAGATTTTCTACATAAATTAACTTTTTTTTTTTTTCAATTGTAACAAATGCTATGATTTCTTTACATACACACGCCCCCTCTGGAAGGGTCAACAGTATCTTCCTTATCATCTCTGTATTTTGGTTGCAAAGAAGAAACTATTATACATTAGAAATTCATGACTCCAAGAATTTTCCACTTTTTTTTTTTTTTCTGCTGAAGATAATTAGAATTCGTGTAACCAGACCTACTGTGAAAACAGCACAAAGTCTGAATAGCATAAATCTGCTTTTGTAATGACAACAGCATTGTTACAGGTATAAAACCCGAGGTCTTCATTTGAGTATTAAAGAGGAGAAAATAACCACTAGGTATTAATTTTCCCAAAGGGCTGTCACTAATGCTTTCTAATAAAGCAAATGACTGTGTATATAAACCTATATTTTCCCTTTGCACATTAGGCAGTGAATGGGAAGTGTTAGCTTGAAAGGATTTATTGCTCAACAGTTCAGATGGTAAAGAATGGTAAGGATTTGATTAAACAGCTTAAGACAATGTTTCCTAAAGCCAGTAACATCCTTAGCCCTTCTGCATGGTTTTTGAAATGCTATGCATTACAGTTGCAAAAAGATTGCCTCTGACAGCAATATTCTTCATATTAGAGCATTGTCCAAACAGGTATATATGTAAGGACGAGAAACAGCTGAAATACTTTGCTTGCTGAACATATTGTTGGGCATGCTCAATCTGGCTATGCAACTGCATTGCAAAGCTCAAGGCACACAACAGATGTGGTGACTTTGGGCAGTGAATCTATATTGTTCAAATTATTTTTTTAAAAAATAACTTTTAGTGAGGCTTGATATATCTTCTTCATATTTGGGGTAAGCAGGAGAAATTAATCTTCGTATTCACATGAATTCACATTCAGCTTATATTTTGACCAACCTTGTTGCCACCACATGATGGTGGAAGGTATTAAAAAAAAAATAAAATATAAAGGAACCTTTCTTACATTCATTTTCTGATTTGATGTCATAACTTACCCTTGTAGTCACTGAGTGACTTATTTACAGCATGGTTGCTTGAGGAGTTGTATACATTGACGTGCTGATGAGAGAAAAGAGAGACAGGACTAAGTTAGCATAACTGTCATATACCAGTCCAGTATTTATTCTTCTGCCTTACTGAAGTGGAGGTGGAAATCCGTTTTTTATCAGTAATAGAGGAGGGACTTGTAGATCCTTCTCTGAACCACTTCTGACTGTTCACACTCAACTGAGAATCTGAACCTTGTATCTGCTCATTCTTTTCATCTCACAAAACTTGACCTTGTCCTTTGAGTGTGTTGTTTACAAGTTTTGCTCCAGGAAAAGCATCTTAACATTTTTATAATTCAGGTTTAATAGCCAGCAGAGAGATAAAATTCTGAGAGTATCTTATCCTCACAAACTTTTGAACATTTGCTAGACATGTTTGGATTAGAAGGTCAGTTCTTTTCTCTCTAGTTAATAATTATGTAGAGATGAACTGGACCTTGGCACCTGGCTTTTGCAGTGTCTCCTATTCCAATTTAAAAGATGCCTAATTTGGAAATATTTTTTTTTGCACCCGCAAAAGCGTAAGAATTTTGAGTCCTTATCTCAGGCTTGTAAGGGCACATGTGAATATTAAGTGTTTGGATTTCTGAAGGCACAAACCACTCATCTAATCTGTGTCATGATATTTTTGTGACTCAGTTTACAGGTCTGTAGTGTCAGTTGCAGCAACAGCTCTGGGGTGTTTTGGAGCATAGTTAAAGGACTAATTCTGAGGGAGCCACAGAAAGTATAGATTGCTTGTTACTAGGCAGGATCTGTGTGCCCTACTTAAATTTTAAGGGAACAACCTGTGTTCTTCCTTGGATCTGATTGACTTGGGAAATGCTAGAGCAAATATAGACACCCTGCATTAAGTGCCACTGTTCTTACCTCTCCAGTGCAGACCCTTCTTTATTGCAGACCCCCCATTCCCATTTCCCCTCTCATCCCATCACTTCCAGGCAGGAGCAGCTGAGCCAACTGATGCTGCGTATATACAGGAATCAATTTTCATTCCCTGCTGGGACATGAGCATCCACTCGCAAGGTGAGTCAGTGGAAGGCAGCTGCTCCTCTGCTGGAAGCAGAGCATGAATTACAAAGCATTACTGCTTTCTTGTGGAGAGGGGGAAGGAAGGGTCATATGAGTGTGAAAACGTCTGGTTTGCAACCAGCGATACTGTGGCAAGTAAAAAGTCACACCAGAGTGCAAAAGAGCAATTTGAATCACTGACTTTGCAGCCTGTGAGGCACGTTGTGCTTTGCTCTGTGAGAATGGAGAGCTTGGTACGGCCACCTGTCAGCAGCCTCGTATTCCATGCAAGAGTAGCTGGTAGAGTCAGTATTCATCTGTGGAAACATCTGTGTCATTAAGCTGAATGCTGAAGAGCGTGAGAGTTCAGATGATAGTAGAAAGCTTCAAATATACCCTTAGATAGATATTTTATTATCACATGGTTGTCCCAGATGTGGCCACATAAATCAATAGGCATTGATCAATTGATAGGTGTGCGTGCCAAATGCATTAAGAACTGTTGTACTGAAGTTAGAATAGAAAGAAGTAATCTCTTTAGCTGGTAATTTCTTGTAAATGCACATCATCCTCACCTTCTGTTCAAATGGGAATTATTTAGCTTTTTACTTTCTGTTCACAGCTGCAAATAATAATAAAAAAAAGCATACAATTTGTTGTATAAAAAAAGGATTTAGTTAAAATAATCCTATTTCTTCTTACAGATAAAAGTGCTGTTGAGTAAAAATGTATTCTGGTTGCATTAATAACTTGTAGGTGGTTCACACGCTCATTATGTCAGTATTAGATGAAGTATTGGTATGGTGTGCATAAGATGAGAATACCAATGTGTATGATGCGTGGCTGCAATATGTTAGGTTTTGCAGAACGTAATTTTCTATGTAATGCCTACAGATGTTTTAAAACCAAACATGATTCTCAGAGCACATGCTTTCCTGAAGATTAAAAGTGCATACAGATGTTAGGGCTTGTGTTGTTTTTTTTCTGGGGGGGTTATTATTTTTTTTTTTTTTTGCTTTTAAATCACATTTTTATTTTTAAGGGATTGTGAGAGTCTTATGAAGGATTACATCAAGCTTATTATTAACTGAGAGCTGTTTTTTTTTTCTTTTCTAATATCAGTAATTCTGACTTTCTCTTATAATGTATCATGTGCAGCTGGGAAGCTAGTGAATAGGAACAGATTAGAGATAAGTTTTGTGCTACCCAAGTTTTCTTGGGAACTTTTAATAGGAGCTTTTAATAGGAGCCCATTTAGGAGAAAGGCTACATAATTATTAATTTATTGCCTTTTTTATCTATAATATTTCAATACTATTCATGCCACAATTCAGTTTCTTCTATTTCTATTTTAACCTCTGAAGACAGTAAATTTTTTTACTGAAAAAAAGACTGCATAACGTTCCAGTAACTTGTCTACTAGCATATTTGTTTAGTTTTGATGAATGGACTAAGTCTAAAGGATTCTCTGCTATGATGTGTGATACTTCAAACAAACAGAAATATGTTTTTCATCAACACATTGGAAGGAATCATTTATATTGTCACATATGAATGACTTCTGAATGTTGTGTTTTCTCTGTCATACTGAGCTGCTCATTTGAAGTGTACAGGGAGAACTTACTAGATAAAAAGTGTTGTTCAGCAAAGTAATAATATCCCCAAATATTTAAAGCAAATCAATCCAGTGTGACTTTGTTCTTTTTTGGTTTGCTTGGTTTGTTTGGGGTTTCTTTGTTTGTTTTTTTTTAATAGAAGAGACAGTTCTGTTTTTACTAGCATTCTGAGCAGTGTTGAAGACTAAAAATAGTATCTAGTCTCTTAATATTTAGTGTTAAATCAGTGTTAAAACTCAGATACTTTGACATGCACAACAGGTGAAAAACTGTGTTTCTAGCTTAAATATTTGAAGAACACTCTGAAATGTTTATTAATTAGCAATATTAAGGATAATTTCTTTCCATAAAGAGTCAACTTAACCTAAGAAGTACATTTGCTATGTAAAAATGTTTGTGTTTGTATTTCTTTTGTCAGTGGAAGAAAAGCCTAATGTAGGAGCACAGTATTTCTTGTACAATTAACTGATTTCTTATTCTTTGTGCGAGGTAGAATTTCTTAAAAACACACACACATGCTTAGTCTGATTTGCCTCTCATTTTAATACTTGTATAAAGGTCCTCTAGGCTTTCTGATCTTCTCTCTTACATATTTAATTTTCTTCAGATTCTGAGAAGGCATTGTTTTGAGGGAGTCAACTGGCACAATGCCTGCAATTAATGATAAACCTTCCCTTGTCATTGTTTCTCTGCATCATTTTAGGTGTTTATGAGTAAAGTAAAAGAATATAGTGTATCTGTACTTCTGAATGCAAAAGCTGCCACTTTACCATTTCTTCCAGGGAGAAGATATGTAGTCGAAGGGACAGACCAGGACAACTGATGTCACCAAAAAACACAGAAAACTTGCTTCTTTCTTTTTTTCTCTCTCATATTTATTTCTTTTTAGTTGGTGTTTGTTTTTTAACTATAATACTTACTCATAATTAGAAAAAAAGCCCTTATAATATTGTAGTTTTAGTCCACATGCAGACTTTTTTTTTTAATTCACTGTGTGAATGAACCTTCACAGGCATTTAGATACTTCAAACTCATGTCAGTTGGGTATCACATTAGGTTTGGCTTAATAAAGCTACGTGCAGGATCATAATATTTGGGAGGTTCTTAAATCTTTGCCTGAAGATCCTGCACAGCAAGGTGATTCCTCAACTTTCCCTGTAATGAACAGGAAGAAAATTTGTAAGGACTGATCTGTTTACTCTCTGTGGTGTGTACCCATTCCATGCTTCACAGAAAAGCTCTGAATGACCCCCACGTAGAGAAACATTTTGAATAATACAGTATTTAGGGCTTTATGTAATGGCACTTCCATTGGTCAGGTTGTCTTGTACCAGTCATCAAGGTTCAGATTCAAATATCCAGAGAAGTCAAGAAAATACTTTTTTCTTGCTTCAGGAGAGTTTTTAATTGGTATACTTTGATTTTTATGCTGCTTCTAGGGTTAAAATCTAAGACTCTACACCAAGACTTCAAAAATATCTAAAAAGCCTTTAAAGTAACAAGGGATTTCTTGCATTCTAGTAGCTATCATAGCTTACATTAATTAGCACTTGGCTTTCAGGTTTTCAGTGAAGAGAAAAAGATAAAATTTATCTTCTGATTCAGAGTAAAGAAAATAGTATGGGCAGTAGAAAGAACTTTCCCAGCTGTGGTTTTGGTACATGATTTTATTCAGAACTGAGTCCATATATGTAGTTCTCTACTGGAGAAGTTTTGGGTTTTTTTTTTTCTGATTTTTCTTACCCTTCAAAGAAGAACTCTCTCTTAATGATTTCACAATTGTATGAATGGAGACCTGTTACGACAAAAGAATAGAACTGTTACTAGGAGTATAGCATGACTTGTCAAAAGATTCAGTAGATTTAATAGATTTCTTGACTGAAGTCTTGATGAATGCTGGGTCTATCAAATTACTGTTGTAACCTAGTTGGTACCTGGGTGTATTATACAGGCTGTGAGGCAAAAGGAATATGACAAAAGAAAATAACACTACTATATCTTATCTTCTCTGGAAAAAAAATGAAATTGTTTTGCAAAATATCTATTGTGACATGCACCACATGTTCAATATAAACAAGGACAACATGATATTAGTTGGCAATTCAGTTTTCTCCACATTGTGACAGTTCCAGGATAGCCTTCCAAAATAAAATTCCATGGAGTTACTAGGATGTAAATTAAAAAAAAAAAAAAAAAATTGTTTCTATACATTTCATAGAATCTAGAACACTATGACCCAGATTCAGATTGCTTACGTACATGTCTAAATTTTATATTTGTTAAATACATACAAAAGGACAGTCATGCATAATTTCCATGACTTGCTCTGTTGAACTGAATATCTGCTAGTGGAAATAATAACTGAGTAACATACTTAGCACTTGCAGTTTATTGTCTTGCCATATAATCCTGTTAGAAAATTAAGTACATATATTTAAAAGACACCCATACACCATGGCTGTTTTGTGAAATTTTAGAAAAACTTCTGTAGAACTCTGTTTTTATCTGTATTAAAATCTGTTGTATTTTTCCACTGTAGCATTGTTTGCCAGTTGGTTACTACCACAGATTTGATAGAACTATCAATCAGAAACATTGTAAAATGGGAAAATAAAAAGCAAACAAAACAACACAGCAGAACTGGCTCTGAACAAAACCTATGGCCGTTCTGATAGGTGTCCTTTTCACAGTACAAAAACCTATCAAAATGCCCTCATTTGTTTGGATGCAACTGAGCTTCCAAAGGGCTAGACAAGTGTGCTGTTTTCAGAAATCTTAATTTATTATGTGACACAGTTCATAAACCAGCATCTAAATGTTAGAACAGAATGTATTTTGGGTCCAGCTCAATGTATCTTTGCTTTCTCTAGAAATGAAAATATTTCCTATTTTTTTTTTTTTTTCATTCTGTTAACCTTCCTCACTTGAGATGCTGTGGCATCACAGCAGAGTGGAATTTCTTCTCTAGGAGATATGCCAGGATGCTGTCTGCTTGGCTAGCATAGCTCAGCACTTCAACCTGGACAGATTTAGTGCCTTCTCATGAGAGGTAGGATTCTGCTGGGCTTCAAAGGAGCAAAGAGTTGAAGGTGGGGCACAGTGTCCAATTCACACACAAGTTCTGCTGCTAGCCTGTGTTGCAGCAAACCAGACGATAGCACAAAACCCCCCAAACAAACAAAAAACCCCCAATGAAACAACAAAAGAAAAAAACACAAACAAACAAACAACCCCCAAACCCCTTAGGTAGCAAAGTTATACTCAGCAGAGCCTGGTAAAGAAAATAAGATAAGTATGCCTGTTGTGTTCTATCTCTCAAGTCTTTGTATCAGCAGTTTTTAGGGGTAGAAAAAGTCTTTGAATAGACCTTTACTTCTTCCATTCTCTTACTCTCTCTGTCTGGTTCTATGTTTTCTGCATTTAAAAGTGTACAGAAAGAACTTTATAATTTCTCTGCATATCTGAGAATCTCTTCCATTTTTGTGGTTTTGTTACTATTACTATAAAAACCCTAATATACTTACTTATTTCTTTAACCTTTATTGAAACATGATCTGTGCTTCCTACACTTTGTTCCTTCTTTCTGTACTGTTTACGAGCACAGCTCTTCTTCCTCTTTTTAAAGCATTTGTGTAGAAACAAATCAGCTGCATACAAATGGATCTCCAGTGAGGTACCTTCTGCCTGCAAATAGCATAAGGCAGCCAAATTTCTACAAGAGATCAAAGAGCTAGGTTACATGGGTAAAGGTGCGCACAGGAGACAGAGCAGCTGCTCCTGAGTCTTTTGAACTTTCATTTACCACCTCCCCCTCAGAAGCACAGCATCAAGGCAGCAGCTTTACATGGCCATCAGAGACTGTATTCTTTCCCAGGCTGTTTCTGGATCTCTGGTATAAGACCTCTGGCATAGGCACGTGCTGTATAATTGCAATTGAGCATGGTTAGGGATTACACAAGTTAAAGTACTGCACTCTTAGGACCAAATTTAGCACTCGCCAAGTGAAGTCACTGAAAGCAGGTAGTGTTCCCATTTGTGGGGTGTGCTCACTATCCATTTCTTTAGCTAAAAAGCGATCACTTCTTCCATGCGTGCCCTGGTGTACTAATTCCAAGTTGTCCAAAGGAAGTGATATTAAAAAGTACCATTCTGTATTTTAAATTGTTATTTAATTTTCTTGCCCTTGTTGCAATTTGGGAAAAAAAAATGGAAGACTATTTGCTCTTTCCTGAGCAACTTGTGCTGACAGCACAGTCTAGTGGCCCTACACTGATGTGGGACTCTGCACACAGCTGATTGTGACTGGAAATGAAGATGACTCTTTGTCTCTTCTGTCATGTTGAATTCTAGGACTGGCATTTAAGAAACCCTTTTGAATGAGTAGCTTCAAATTGATCCAGTTTGTTGAAAAGCTTGAGGCCCACTGAATTGAAAAATAGCATTTGGATTGGAAAAAAATGATAGATTTCACATCACTAGGCAAGCTTTGTGAGACTGGATTTTGCATTGCAGCAGTCATTTAGAGTGTATGGCTGCTTGTTTCAGCATTCTTTTAATTTAGTGACTTTTGCCCCACTAAACTTAGAGAAGTACTTCTATATGTGTGTGTATACGTGTCTCTGAATGCATGTACGTATGACTAACAGCTATATTAAAAAAAAAAAAAATATTGAAGTATTTCCTGATGTTTAAAAAGGGTTAGAAGCTATGTCAATGTATTTTCTGAGCATGGTGCAGTTGCAAACACCATGTGTTACATATGGCTTTACGCAGATCTGTAGAAGTTGCAGTATGTGGTTGAAATCCGTGGTTACAAACCTAAATGCTGAATTATAAGATTTGTGGATAATCAATTACTGTGAATTACAAATTTATTAAGACATTATTAATTTATCAGCTATTAATAAATACATGAATAGTTAATAGTGTCACGTGAACACACAATATGATAACTTCTTTTCTAAGCTTTACTGTTTATCATTTCAGGAGGTTTTATGTCTTAGAATCATGTAGATTTTTTTTCTAATAGTAACATCATGAATCAGCAATTAGGCTTCTGTTTGCAGAAAAACTTCAAGCTGTGCACTTCAAAATTAAATGTGGAAGTTTTTTAATGAGGTTGCACAACGCATTTTTTCTCTTTTTTGAAAATAGTCTAGGTATGATGAGGACAGTAAGGCTTGCTGCTTAAACTTTAAAGTGCATATTTTCATATGTTGTCCATTTCCCTAGAATTTGTTTGGTTTGATTAGAGATTAACAAAAAGATTTTCAAAATTCTATTCTTCAGATGTCACAGCACTGATCAAGGCCCCACTCCTATGTATTAATTGACCACCTTCCCTGTCTCTGTTCTCTCTCTCCCAAAAAAGGTTGCCTGCTGGGAGAGCAGTCTTAGGCCATACCGACAGCTTGAACCATGTTAAAGGATCGTAAGAAGTTTTCACGTTCCAAACGGTGGGCAGTTTACAAGCTAGTGAACAATGTGACCATGTGGATACATGTGCCAGAGTTCAAGGCTGTGACCTGCTGCTGTTTAGATTACTAGGACAAATGTAGCCATTGGGACCAGGATTAGCAATTTAATTAAAACACCATGTAAAATTCATATACGATGTCCTTGCTGGGCAGGACCTATATCATTACACATCTATTATAGCACGGTTAAAGTATAAAGAAGTCAAGTAGCATTTATGTAAACAATATAATTAGAATTCTATAGGTTTGGGGATGTCACATCACAATCTTCAGGGTCTGCAATTTGCATGAGTTGCCTGTGTTTAATCACAGCAACGTGCTCCAGGGTGAAATGCTGTCATGGAAAACAGTAACAATTTGGCACTGTCAGGTGTTACAGTTTGACATAATAAAAACCCTAAACTTCTAGAAAGTCTGTAGACATTTAAGCAAAGAGCAAGGATATCAATCATTACAATAAGTAATGCTAGCAAAAATAATATTTAGGATAAAATTTTCCATTTCAAGATGTAAACTAATTCCTCACTGTTAAATGTTAGGATGAAAATATAAGGATGAGATGACTTCAAAGGTTCTGAACTGGTACAGTGGGTTTATTCTGCATGATACTGGTAAGAGCTGGAAACAAGAAGCTGAATTTAAATGAAAGGTTCGTTTGCTTGAAATTTTCTTATCAGTTGCTGAATTCCAGAATGGATCTGTATTCTGTTTTCCAAGGTGAACCAGTAAGTTTTATAGCCTACAGACTGGCATCCTAGGTAACTGTTAAATACCAAGGCCATCCAGGCTTCCACCTGCTAATATTAGGTGAAGCTTTGGTCTGTCCTCGGTCAGCACAGTGATACTTGGTCCAGAGTGATGCTTGTACAGAAGGCAGTCACGTAGCAACATCATGGGGAAGAAAACAGAATAGTTGCACCAAAGTGATAGCTTACTATGGCTGCAGAAGACTGTACTCTTACAAAGAAGACTATTCTTACAAAAACTGTAACTGTGGTTGCTTACACTGTTTGCATCTATAGATGCAGTACACCTGAGAAGCTGATCAAGGCAGTGACTTGCAATCTTGTGCTCAGTTTATAGGAAAACTCAGAATTGACATCTGGTGGCTACATGTAAATAAAATAATTTTCTGGTAAGAAAAAGTGTCATACTTAAAATTTGATATTTTCCTTTTCAAAATAAAAGAAGCCTTTGGCATAAAATTTATTCAGGGTCACATTTCACCCATGATGTGCTTTTTTTTTTTTTTCTTTTTCAAACCTGTACCTAGTTGCACTTTAATATTTGCAGTCTCTCTAGAATGTCAACATCATTGTATAATAACCAACTTATTATTGAAAGCAGCAAATGCCATGCTGCCAATCACTTGTCCATCACACTAACAGGTGCACTGCCACTGTCAGTGTCAGGCTGAATACTGGGGATCAGTTAGACAGGTAGAGTAATTTACTCATCTTGTAGTGGCAGAAGGGGACACCTTATCAAAGGAAAAAGAGCAGTGGCTTCCCTCAGTGCATTTGGTATGTGGATATATAACTTGGATTTATAGTCTCTGTGTAGAAAATGATGCACTAAATTTTACTCTGGAAGGGGAAAAACAAAGTTCTAAGTTCTTTTAGGTATTGTGCAAGAATATTTGGTTTCCCTTTCTCTTCACCTTATCTTCTGTCATCTCCCCTTCTACCCATGCCCCCCATCCTGAACCTTTTACCATCCTCAGCTTAACAGACTGCTAGATGCTAAATCCTTGAAAGATCTGTCAGTCTACTGGAGGAAGGAAAAAAAAAACCAACCAACCAAACACCAACCAGCCAAAAAACAAACAAAAAGGCAATGAGAGCCAGTAATTCTGTGCATTAAAATATTTCCCACTGCCTTTTTTTTTTTTTTTTTTGGCAGTCCTTGGAAGAGAGGTGGCCAGAGCATTCTTTACCATATTGTCTGAAAAAGAATACATATAAGAGTTACTTTAGCAGTACTGATGCCAGTCTTCAACTGTCCTAATCACTGTAGCCATGACAGCTTCTGGTTAATACCAAGAAAGTTTGTGGAAGCAACAGGGAAAGAAGCTGCTTTATTTACTTGTCTTTCGCTTACAATCAGTGTGCCAGATAAATGTTCCAGTATCATCTGTGACCTCCTGACTGGAGTTTTAAACAGCAGAGCCAGGCCTGGTGTGTTTGTACTTATACTTCTGACTAAAACTGTCTGTAGTCAGGTACAACCAGTAATTGCCAAGGTGAGTAAATAGAGTTATTACTTATAACAGGGATCTATGAGTCTTCAAAGTCAGAATGGTAGAGGCAGCCTCAGACTAAATAGTGGGAAGGAAGAATTCATGGTAATGGTTTTGAAACCTCACTTTTATTGCAGCATAGAGAACAATGTCTGGTTAGTCGACAAGACACACTGGAGGTTAATTCTAATTTATTTACAGAAGCATGGCTACGAGTTTATGTACCCTCATGCTAGAAAACTTGGGGCTTAAACAAACTTTAGCTTGCTAAAGTGTCAATTTTCTTTAGGATATGGCTAATAATAGGCTTGACCTGTGGGTTGACAGGGGGATTTGTGGTGCATTGACTGTCTTGTTTGCAAGTGCCTCCCATAATCTCCAATTCCATTATCTAGATATGTAGTTCAGCAATTTTTGTGAACAGCAGAGCTTTCCCTTCTTTTCTTCCCTGTTTACCAAAATGTAATGGGTAGTGCTAAAACTTCAGACAGCCTTGGGCACGGTATCACATTATACCTAATCTGATGTAATTACAAACTGCTGCCAACAAGGATGCTCCCAGCCCTTATGCCCTTGTGCTTCCTGTTGCTTATCTTGTATTCCTTAAAAGGAAAAAAAAAAAAGAAGTTCTTTTCCACTGATCAGTAAGAACCAACTATCTCCTAGCTGCAGGAGAGCTGGGAGATGAAGAGGACTAGGATTATTTTTTTCAGTGGTAGGCAGCAATTAGGTGAAATTGCAGGGTGAAACAGAGGGTGAAACTGCACCTGTGCAGTCCGTGCCTGTTCTCCCTGTAACCCTCATGGATAGGCACCTAAAGCTTCCCTGTCTTTTATTTGCTATTATTCCCCTTAAAGTAATACAAGCCCATTACCATCATGCCTTAACTTCTGTGATGAGATTTTTTTTTTTGTACTGTTGTGAGATTTAACTGCAATGTTATCTCTGTTTAACTAGTATGATGTTTACGGATCTTAAAAAGCACTATACCAGCTGAACATTGTTTACCAGAACAGCATGCAAAACTAAAGCCTGTGTCTGTAAAAGATATTTAAAAAAAAAAAAAAAAAAAGATGTAATTTATAAAGTTCAGAGCCATTGACAAATTTGAAGTATTTGATCCAGAGCAATATCTTTTAGGTTACTATTTCGAGTATCAAGTTGCTAGACAGGAGAGTATTTTGCATAGATGGAAAGATGAAACAAAACCAAACAGTGATCAAAATAGCTCTCTGAACTGGACACTTAAGGACGTTTTGTTTTCTCTTAAACCCATTTTGTATTTTAAGTTGACATTCTTATGCTGCATTAGAAAACTGGGCTCAGAAACCACAGATCAAGGTCAGGTGCTGGAAATGAGCCTGAGGCTTTAGTTACATAAAGCCCCAGGGCTGAACACACATATCGAGTACTCTCATTCTGACTCTGCAACTAACACAAGACCTTCATATTCCAGGTTTTCCCCCTTTCTAACTTTATTTTTCCCAGAGAAAGGAAGTGTAGGGGCACACCTTGACTGAATGCTAATCTGTATGATAAATTGGTGAATGAGGCCCCTAAGGCATGCTTAAATCCATGCAGGCACAAAATTTCCATCAGCATTGGGACTTCTACCTTTGCATCAAGAAAACCAGAAGCCAGGTGATCCCCAGCTCCAGGTGGCTTGCACAACAGGGCTGCCAATATGGAACTGAAGTTCAGTAGAACACGAGGCTTAGAAACAGGAGAAACTTGGTTTCGGTTAAGTGCCATTTTGGCAAAATATGTTTTAGCAAATGTCACTGCCACTTCTGTCTGAAAAAGTATTTAATGTCTGAGAAATGAAACCCTAAGAACATCCTCTAAAGGTGTAGACCAGGAAATACTTTCCTTGCTATTTATTCATAATAAAATGTTCAACAACAAAATGACTACAGATATTTAAATTAGAAACCTCTACAGTGACATAGGCTGAAGATTTAGGCTTATTGTCCCCTATGCATATTTTTGTCTCTCACTTCAATGGATATTGCAAAGATTAGTTTAGTTATCACAGCTATATTGGCTTTCTTTTCGTTTTTTGAATTAGTTTTAAAAATAAAATATACCATTCACTGACAATAAACGTGCTAGTGTTCTTTGCTGCTTGCAGTCCTCTCTGTAAATGAAAACTGTCTCTAACGCTGGCAATGCAGCTCTTTCCTTGACAGCTAAATTCCCCTCTTATGGTTCTTTTTCATTTTTTTTTTTTTAAAAGCCCCAAATCCCACCACACCACCTCTTCTTCAATGCCTTTAAAATATTTATTCTATATCTGCTATGTAGTACAATTTAAAAAGAATGTGGCCTTTCACCAGTCTTGATGTTATGGTTTCCCACCCAGTGATACAGTTTTGTCTGAAGTATAACCAGCGCTTTCAGATCTGATGTGTAAAGCTAAGTGTCTGCACCCATAGTGAATTGAATAAAAATTACAGTTAAATATACCCCATATGGATTCAGGAGCTGAGCTATTAAGTGTCACATTTGAAAATGTTGGGCTGTGTGTTCTGTAGCAATAAAGGGGAGAAGGAAAGGATAACATTAAGGGAAAATAATGAGGACTTTTTTGTACCCTTTTTTTTTTTATCCGAATACATTTGCGATACTATCATCAAAGTGTGCATGTGGAAGTGTCTCTTTAGAGGAACTGGATTCTTTAACTACGTAATGCTGCTTCAGTAGCAAAGCTGTACTGTAAAATGATAGGAAGTTCTTCCTTCATCACTGGATTGCTTTTATGTGTTCATAAATTTCTAATAAAAACTTCATTTTTTGTGCTCTGTACACATTGCAGGATTCAGCTAGTGCTTGACACAGTTCAGAGGAGCTGTGTACAATGTGATGTGTTCAGGCACTGTTTTGTGTGTGGGTTTTGTTTTCTGTGTTTGATAGAGCAGTGAATAAAGATACTGGATTTCAAAGGGTTTCTGGTTTAAAGAGTGAATATCTTTTTCTGCCTTGAAATTTATATTCATAAATCTCATTGGTGTAATAGGGAAAGTAAAACACTTAGGATATATAACTGTTCTGATGAAGATGTACAGACCTCCTGAAAACCTAATCTGGTGCTTAGAGCACAGAAGGCTGAAATTTTGCTTATATAGATAAAATTGTTACAAGATTGAAACCCTAGAGGCCAGCTCCAGAGAGGAACCGTGTGCTCAGCTCATGTATGTGTAGTGCTTCATTTTTCAACAAATTTTTCAGCAACTTGCCATTTAAATTTTATCACATAAGGGCACAGGGGATTTTTCATCTTCTGTTGTTAACTTGAGGTGCCCGCATGTAGAAAAAAAAATGGTTCTAAGAGTATATTTTAAAAGAGATATCTCAGTTGCAGTTTTTTTGGGAATGCTTGTATGGCTGCCAGCTTATATCTCCCACTGGGAGCCACTGTGGAGCAGGGATTACTTCGAATAGGTTTTAGCAGATTAAACGAGCCACCAAAAAAAAAGCTTGTCTTTGTTTTTTCTTTTTCTCTGTACAAATTACACAGTAGACAGAAGGGGACGAATTATAATTTAGTATGTCAACCATAACTAGCCTGTATCTCAGGAGACTTTTTTTCCAACTTTACTAACATATCAGTAACATATCATCTGGAAACTCCTAAAGATAATAGCAACTATGCGTATGATAGCAAACTTGTAGGAACATATAGCTTTTGTTAAATTTCTGCACTCTTGCTACATTGTAATTTTACATGTTTTGTTCTCAGTCAAATGTTCTCTTATTTTGTCTCCGCTTTCTGGGACTGAAAGGCATTTCTAATTTGAAGCAATGTAGACTGACACAAACCAGTTATACTAAACAAGATTTTTCTAAACAATAGATTTTGCTTGCTTTTACACTGAAGGAAAGATTTCTTTTTTTTTTTTTTCATTCCGAAAAAAGTGTAAAGCCTATGCCTGCATGCATAGTCCACAGCTCTGTAGATGCAGTTCTAATTCTTGCTCATTTGTCTCCAAGAGCTGTTGAAGTCAGTTGAGGTTTTTGTATTTAAGCTGATCATTGAGTTTCAAGACTGAAAAAATGTGTGTATGTACTCAGAGCCCACACTCTACCTGGTGTAGAGAAATGTAATGTATATAGTCTCTAAGGGTGTGCAGCTGTAGATCACTGCTGAGTTTCTGCCCATAAATGTTGCTCTCTGTAAATAAAGCAGAAGTGGCAGAACATCTCTGAAATTCTACTTGGAGAGTAAAACTAAAATTCTGTTTGAAAGGTAGAACACATGCAAAAGATTTTGTTTTGTTCAATTGTTGACTCATGTCCTATCTTTATGCAACTGCAGGTGTCTTTCCATGTCTTACTACTACCTTCACTGTTTTAGCTGATTCCCTGTTAGAATCTGTGATCAGCTTCACATTTGTCTCCAACCAAAATCTCTTCTTAGTAACTCCAGCCATTAAAGGTGAAGAGATGCAGCTTGCTTTGCTGATGTGTGGTTATATATCAATTATACAATACAAATTCATATTGTTGGAGACACTTTATAGGATCGCGTGCATTTTTCTTCTAAATTGATCAAGGAGGGGTAGATCTTCTGTTTCCTCTACAAGCTTTATGAACAAATTATTTAAAAAAACTAATTCCAAAGACTTTCAGGAAACAATTGCATATCATTCAACTAATAAAAATGTTTCCTCTTTCTAAAGAAGCAAAATGTTTAAATAACATATGCTTAAGGTCTAATTGTAGATTCTCACATTTTTTTTTCAAGAGAAAAGCAGTCACTTAATGCTTTCCACTCCTGAATGACCACAACATGTGTCCAGCAAACAGTATCAATTCCTTTTGATCTTAGTATTTGAGCACTCTGTGTATTTTATAACAACACTGTTTATGCTGTTGTTGGTGATATTTTGCACTGTAAGTAGAAGTATAAATCATGATGGCTAGTTATGACTGAATTGTGGAAAAAAGGAAACCCAGTTAGTTTCCTCCCAAACCTGACCTAAGCTTCTGAATTTTTTTTTTTTTTTTAATTCCTTCAAATTATTTGGAAACTATATTTATGTCTACAACAGTATAGTTTATTGTGGATGAATGATAATGGGATTAATGCTCATATACAGAAAGCATGACATTATAAATCTTGTCATTCTTGAAACAGGGTTACAGTCCAAAAGGTAACTATGTGAAAAAGACATCATGAAGCTCCATATTTATTAATTCTTGATGGTTTCCCTATTGAATGTGTTTAGCTTGCAAGTCAAAATATCATTTTTCTAACTGCCAGCTGTTCAAACTCAACTTGAGATCTTAAATCTGTCTCTCATTTCTTACTCATAGAATATAGTTTACATTTTGAAACTTATATGCCAGTCTTTCTTGATGATGGATGAGGCAGAATAGGACCTGGCTTATTCTTCCATGTGGTAGCTGGAGTGACATTACCACTGCATTGCAACTAATTATGAAAACTTTGCTAGATTAAACAGATTCAATTCTTTAAATAGAAGCTGGTATGTGGACTAGAAATGTATCGGTTTTAAATCTCATGATTTGTCTCTGCATCTAAAGTAAGTTAGAATGCAGGTGTCATTATCTCTCCATTATAAGCAGAGAAAATACAGCTGAGAAGGTGGAAGCCAGGTTATCAAAAGCCACAAAGCCTTTTCATAGTTTAATTGGTATCACTTTAAGACTTATTTGATTATCTCTATGGCTAGTAATAATCAAATATTTTAACTACCTGAGTGGTTGCCTCTCAAGATAGCACAGCCATAAATTAAGAGGTTATTAAATGGTACTTGCTTGTCTGGGAAGCATGTCTTTAAATGAACTTTAATGTGAACGGGTTTTTTTTTTCTATCACATTCCCTTTCTATTCCTTTTTAGTTTTTCCCCCAAACAGAGACCATGAACACGTCAATCTCTTTCATCTGCCTTCCCTAGAGATGTCAAAGCCTCCAGGTTTAAGTATGACCAGAATTATGGAACTGTGTAATCTTAACAAGCTATTACGGTGTCCATGATATTTCTAGGCTCCTTTTCTCCCTGTCACCTATCTTTTTTTCCATGTGGCACAACTGGGCCACTATTTGATTCAATGAAACATAAAAATTTTAAACATAACTTTCAGTCCACACTTTTGCTAAATATTTTGCTTGGCAGAAGCTTCATTACACAATAAACGAGTCTTTTGGAAACGGCCAACTGCTTCATATAAACCAAGCTCCTGTTCCTTTATTGCTTTCAGGGGAGAACAATGAAAATTCACTGTTACTGGCCACATCAACCTGAATGAAAGCCAAATAGGAAAATTGAAAATGATTGTCAAGTTCATCATATCTAATACAATAGAGGCAAATTAGAGTTATCTGCAGCAGCAGAAGTAGCAGCAGATTGCATTATAAATCATCATATCATTGACAGTCAATTACATTCAAAACTTTTCAAGCATGAGGCAGCAGCAGTGTTTATCTACTAACAAACTTATTCAAGCCAGAAAACATAGTGTGGGTGCATAAAGAGAATTTCTTGGGGGTCTGAAGAGTTTGTATTGAAAAACAGAACTTCAGCAAAAGCACATTCCATGAAAGATAGAAAGGATGAAGCCTGGTTTGTTGTGAAATTATATCTTTAAACCTATTCTGCCTTTCTTCTACTGAAGTAAACCCACACTTGCCTGTTGTCTGGGAAAGCCCTCCAGTAATGTCAATTTCTCTCCAGTCTTCTCTGCTTCATTACCACTTCTGCTTCCACAGTACATCTAGTTAGCTTTTGAGTTCCCAGCATTTGCCCTCTTCCCTTGTTCTTTTGTTTGTTTGTTTTCAATTTCAGTTTGTCTCCTTCAGGAATGAAGAACTTTCTGTAAGTTATTCAAAGTAAGTAACCTAGCGTTTTGGGAATCAGTGACTCAAGTAATGGATAATGTGATTTTAATTAAATTCTAATAAAATAGATTGTATGAAAAATTAATGTAAGTTGAGAAAAAAAGTCTTGACAATATTTTAGCAGTCAGCTTATTGTACAAACTCTGAGAATTGGACTGAACTCTCAAAATTAAATGCAAGTTTTTCTCTACTGGAAGTTACAATGGTTGTACTTTCTGACTGTTGCTCTGGGCACCAGGAAGAGGACAGAGCACAGAGCAAAAACTTCAAGGCCTAAGAGGAGGGTCTGTAATTTTGCAATAGTGCAAAAGAAGGGAAGATGGTCTATCTATTTTTTCAGTAACTGTAGAGAGCCCTGCAGCGGTAACAGTGTGTCATACAGGGTTAGTTTGATCTTATATCCACCTCTTTAAGGACTCGTTCTGCTTGCAGTAGGGTTTGGAGGTTTGCCTGTACAGTGTATGTGGGGGTTCTGGTTGTTGGAAAGGCTCCCTGACTGCACATAGCAATTGAAGTTCCCAGGGTGGCGGGGAAAAAGATGAGTCTCAGTTTGGGAAATTTCTACATAATTGGACTCCTTGTCTGGCTGGTTCTATCACATATGGCATGGCTCCTTGGCCAGTTTGCTCCCTTCTGCACATCCTTTCCTGTGACTTGTTCCTTCCTCCGATGGTCTGGCATGTTGGATCTTTGGTGTACAGTGTGGTGGCAGAGGGAGGACTCTAGCTGTCTGTTTTCCTGTTGATGATACTGTCCTTCTATGTTGGGCAAGTGACTAGCAGAAGAATCTCCTGTGCCTCTTTTTGCTTTTTATGAAACACTCGTGCACCCAATATTGAAAGAATGAATACTAAATTTAGCATGTAAGGAGTTTTGTGGGTTCCATATCATTATCATGTTAAGAAACTGTAGTGTTTGATTTGTTTATTTGCTTTTAATGCTTCTTATTAGCTGAGGTATGACAGCTTTTCTTTATGCTACATCTGACAGCTTTTTGGATATATATTTTCCAGTAGCCACAAATAAGCCCTACTGACTCAGGTTATTTTGCATTTGCTTTCACACATTTCACATACTGAGTTCTGTTGTGTGCTTTATTCCAAAGGAATAGGTCGGGGTTAGTAACTCAGCGGGTGATATTCTGAGAATGAATTAAGCCAGAAAGGCTTGATTATGTTTACAAACATATATTTTGGGAACCATCATGAATAAAACACTAGATTTCAAATTATGTTGTTGCTTACTTGAAAGTTATTACCATTGTGGTATCACAAATACAAAAGCAAACTTGTGATAGGGACAGTAGTTAGGTTCAAGAGTAGTGATTTGATACTGATAGCACAAAAGGCTATTCAAATCACAGTTTGTTTGGGGATTTTTTTCTTTTAAAATCCATTATTCAACTGCATTAATATTTTGGGACAGTTTTCCAGTGATTTTCTTTTCAGGTATGCACATTTAAAAAAAAAAAAAAAAATTTTTTTCCACCTGTACTGAGCTACATGATCCTGCTAATATTGACTGAAATTAGTAGGATACTGATCTTGCCTGATGCTCTGTGTGGTCCTTTATTTTAAATACTGGACTTGGTTTTGGAAACCTAGTTTTCTACTTACTAGCTTTAAATATTTGGTTTGACTTAATGTTCTGAGCAGATACCAACAAGGCTTTTACAAGGCAGTTCTAACATATTTTAAGTAGTATTTAGATTGTAGGAAATCATTTGTTACTTTGTTCTTGTTCTTTTATTGAAGTATTTGTATTGCCAACTAATATTTGGGATTACGTTCAAATTCTTGAACATATCAAAACCATCCAATTTCATATTAATGCATCCTGAATTTCAGACATTACAGAACTTCATATTATAACAATAACTTTCCTACAGTTGCAGGCCCTTGGTGTCCATCTTTACTAAGTACAACTTGACTTGATTCCTGTACTTCTAAGGAATTTTGAAAAAAGCTCTTCTGCTTTGTAAAGTGATGCCATCTTTGTGGGTTTATTTTGGATTTCTTGGTGGATTAGGGTCATGGTGGGGTGGGGACAGCAGTTTGTCTTTATTTTTAACTGTTTTCCTCGTGAGAAGCATCTTATCTGTAAAAAGCCCTATTAGAAGCTACAGAGGTGCATAATTCTCAGAATTCTGTAGTGTATAGATGATGTGCATAATTTATATAACACATCTGAGATTTGCACCTTCTTACTATTATTTCATATGAAGGAAAATGATGGATTGTCAAATCATGCTATATGCTTTAATTTTTGATAGAAAGAGCGAATATGTTTCTACAAGGTGACTCAACTCGTGTAAGAAAGGTTATTAATGTAAGAAATTATTTGCTGAGGAAAACCACCTCTGTTAGACAGTGAAATTCATCACTCCAGTCTTGTTTAGGCATGAACAAAATACACTGTAAACATCAAAAATTCATGGGAATTAATGTTTTAAGCAAAATATTTTCAGGCTATTCTAACAGTAACGCTGGGTATCAATGAGAACTGTTTTTAATGATGTTGACACAAATTGTTTCTTTGACATGATCCAAGGCTTTGGCTGCCAAATGTTAGTGGCACTATGCTGACGTGTGGTTGATTGTGCAGTGACTCCACAGAATGCATTTACCCTCCTCCTGTTTACAAAGGAGTAAGATCAGGCTTGCAGTTAGTTATTGGGAAGTAGCTAACTAGATGTAAATTGTGGCAAAGTAAAATTGTACCTTATCAGACAATTGTATGCCTTCTAATAATGAAAGATTTCTTTTATACTTAAGCTTCTCTAAAGTTAAAAACCTAAACTGTTTTGAGAGGTGTAAAAGGGGCAGGGTGCACTCTGAAACACTGTTATGACTTCATCAGAAGTTCTTTGATAATGTGAACCAGAAATAAATTGTATAAAATGGAAGAAAAGGATAATAATTAGTCATAAGAATAGAAAAAGAACCTGGATATAAAGATAAAGTAGTGTTAAGTGAAAACTGTGTGTTAGTTAGAAAGTGGTAGAAAAAACAATGAAAAGGCTAGGTTGATAATAGACATAATAATAAGGAAATAGTATTTTTCCATTATAAAATAGAAATAAGAGAGCGAAAGCTAAGGAATTCTGTGCTGGTCTTTGCTTAAGTCTTCATGCACCATTATGAATTATTTAGAATTATTTGACCAGATACTTAATGGAAGTGTTTTAATAAGTACATAAGGTACACGAGAAACATTAGGACACAGAGTATATGATAAGGTACATGCTTAAGTATAGCTGCCTAAAAGAAAGACCTTAAAAAATTAAAATAATGAATAAAAGTAAAAATTCATGCATGAGAGCTTTCTCTGAATAATCTAAATTTTGAGAAGTCATGGAGACTGAGGGAGTCTTTGGCAGTTAGAGTAATGTAAGTACATTACTGGACTTCAAAATAAGAAAAAAAGCAAAAAAAACCAAAAAAAACCCCTGAATCAGTTTGTCATAAACAGTCTGACCTCAATCCTTGGAAATAGTCTAGAGCAAGCTACTAATATCTCTAAGAAGTGAATTTAACTCTAGAATTCTTTTGACAGGATAAGAGGTCTATGGAAATCTGTGGATATAACACACCTTGAATTTAGTATACTCTCATCCTGTCCCACATGATAATCCTGTAGACAATCAAACTTTGTTTAATCAATATCATGTGATGTATAAGAATGAATCAGTTAGTCTCCCTTCAGATTATAAAGGCATGTCAATAGAGTCCTGAATTTGTCTGTCCTGGATAGAGTGTTCTTTTCAATGTCTTCATTAATAATGTTGATGATAGACTAATACAGATCCTTGTAAAACTTGCAGAGAAAATCAGATTTTTATCATTGTTCAATAAAAATCACTTGTGTAGTGGGATTGTTGGGGATCAGAAGTCAAAATTTTGGAAAAAAAACTTTAAAGCAATGGTTAGTTGATATTTATTGAAGTTTTGCGAGAAATGTTACACTCAGAAAGGGGAAATTAAATGCACCAACCTAAAAATACCTGGCTAATCAGGTGATAGTTGATCAGAAATGAAGCATGAACTAACAATATGATCCTGTAAAATATATGAATGGGATTACTTTGTGTAAGATCTGGAAAATAATTACGCAAGTCGGTACTTCAGAGAGAGTGTCTATTATGTTGTCATCATGGTTTAAGGAAGAGTTGAGCAAGCAAAGTCCAAAAGAGAACAGTAAGAATGATAGGGGATTTTGAAGGCATGACCTATAAAGAAACGTTGATAGAATTTATCTTATTTAATCTAGGCAATGGGAGACTCAGAGAAAAGATTAGATCTCTGCTATGCAAAACTTTGTTGCAACCAGGACAATGATACGTTGCTTTTCCTGGCCACTGAAGGGAAGATAATGTAAAATCTAAAAGCTTATCAAGCAGCAAACCACTGGTATAAATTACCTACAGACGTGTGGTTTTTCCCCCTGGAGTTTTCCTTGAATTTGCAAGATATATGTCAAATGAATCAAGTATAATTGCTTTCCTTCATTTTATGTGGTTGAAATAGATGTTCTGCGAGATCTCATTTCCTATTAATTAATATGAATCCATAAAATCTATGTTTATTGTACCAGGTTTTTTCTGTATTTTTGTGCCACAGTTTCTTAGCCTTAAAGTACAATAATATTTATTCTACCTTTGGTAGTCATGGTGGGAGTATGTGTGCATGAAATACTGCGATTGCCTGGGTACTGTGACAATGGAAACCACAGAAGTTTACACTGTAGAGTGATAGACAGATCCCCTGTGAAGTCATTGTGAAAATGACAATGTTTTGTCTTCAATTCTGGCTTTCTATTTCTGGAAGATTGGAAGATACTGTGGCTTCACAGAGTTGTAAAGGAAGTATCTAACCTCAGTTGTGCCTCTTGGGACCACTTGGACAATTTTTGGAGAAGTGTTATTTGCATATCTCAAATCAGCTCTTTGGCAAGTATGGGGAAAAGTTCCCAGCTGCCAGTTTTGACAGCCACAATTCTGGCAGCTGTTAGTTTTGAAGGAGAAAGAGGTAGAAAAGAAAAAGTAATAGCACTAGCATTTTTGTAGAGGTTGGGTGACATTTAATATTACCTCCCGAAAATAATAAAAATAAAAAAGCACGAAAGAGAAGGAGAGAAAAGGGTTCCAACTCATGGAGCAGATAATAGTAATTTAGTATTTTAAAGCAGCTCCATGACTATTTCGTCTCTGAACAGTTCCACTTTCAGCTTGTTAAATTGAAAGTGGAAATAAGAAATTACAGGCTGAAAGAATGGGGTTAAAAATAAATCCTCAAGTGGGCTGGCAAACTGCAATCTCTTGGATAAAAGTAGTTTAGCTAATGTCAGTTTTCTGTTGTAATTTTCACAAGAAAAGGTCTAATACTGCTAAGCATTTCTCAAAAGGGAGGTTACTTTAATATAAAGGTAAAAATATATAATAATAATAATGTAATTTTTCATGTATCTGAAGGATTTAGAGATAAAATTGCAAAAGTGAGAGATGCTCTTTCATATATTTTATTTGTACTTGCTGTGTTTTGGTTGTACTTCTAAACAAAACAGACTAACTTTTCAATTAACTGTATGGTAGTTTTGAGGAGAGATCGTGATCTGGCTTAGCACTGGTTGCTGGTCATGTTAGTGAGATCTGTATTTTCATTTGATTGAAAACTAGTTTTCTGAATGCAAAACTTAAGTTATAAGAAATTTTACTTGAGTCAGTACAACTTAGTTTGACCTAGAGGTCACATTAGATTTTCTCTTGTATTGAAGTATCATGGATTGAATTAATCTGTATTTGTCTTTTGTTTTCTGCTGTAAGTTATCATGATGCATTGCCATTATAATAATAAATAGCCTGTCAACACATTTACTGGACCGCAACCCTCTTGGGATAATCACTAAATTTTCATCAAGACTGCAATGATTAGTGTTTCTGATTATGAGAATCAAATAACTAATTAGCTATCGTGTTTCAGAAAAGAGATAAAATTAAAAGTGTTTTTAGAATGTTAAGTCTGAATTTTTTAGCCACTTTCACTTTTTTAGTTTTTTCTTTTTTTTTTTCTGGAACACTTAGACCATGTAGGAAAGAATGTAAGTTGCTAATTTTTGTTGAAAAGGAGCTGAGTTTCTCACTTTTGTCCTGATATGTAAAGACCTGTACTTATGTTCCTTCCCCATATTTTTGATCAGAGCTGATTTTAAAAATATGATGAAATATACTACTAGACTGTGTAACACAAGATAATACATTTTGTTTCTGAGTTATGTTTTTTAAACGTGTTTTCAGAAGTGTTAAAGTCTGATTAAATGTCTGTGTAGAGGCAGAGAGAGGTATCTTCACAGATTGCTTCACAGCAGTGCTGCATTGTGGTGCTGAGATAGTGTTGTTCTCCCCTTTACATGTATTTTCTTTTTGTATTTGTGCATGATGAAAGCTTATGGTGTTGTTTCATCCATGTTTCTTACTTTCAGAAGTGAGTGTCTGACTGGAATTTCTGTTTTTTTTTTTCTGTTTTGCTTTGTTTAATGCCATGACAGAGAAAGAAGGCAACACAAGGAACACTGGATTTTGGTAAAGGATTCATTACATGTAATTCCAGTTCCTTGCTCATTCCTAGATCTGTTGTTTGATCTGGATACTTGTAATTGCATTGTTTTCCACACTGTCCTTCGTCTGTGATCATTTTAAATGTCACAGAGAGAGGTGGTGACATTATGCTAATTTGTAATGGATTCCAGTGTTACATTGCCCCATTTCTTTGACCTCAGCAAAGAGCACTTGCTGAGAAGAACAGAGGATGATTACCTCCCCTCTGAGCATGAGCTAGCTGCTACGGCTACATGACCTTGGATTTAAAGAATAAACTCTAAAAGTGCTGTGCAGAGGTTGTACAGGTTTTGTGCCTAAAACAAAGAATGGATTTCAAAGAGAATTTTTTCCCTTCTGTGGCTGAGTTCATAGATTCTTCCTCATACAATATATCTTTCATTCAGAAATTCCCCCATCTAAGCTTGTGAGATCAGTTTTCAGTGAATGTGAAAAGAAATGTCTCACATATATTTAGGATATTGTCTTTAAGAGATATCAAGCTTTTATAGGAGAATTAGATGAAAGACTAAGTATTGCAGTTTATTTTAAGTTCATGGCTGGAGTTAGACTGTACCTGTATCATGATAAGGATCTTGCCTGAAAGATTGCTGTGGTTTGATCCTCCTGCAGCCTAAATGCAGGAATTATTGAGCTCCCAACTACAAAAAGACTCTCAAAGCAGCCCCTGAAACTATATCAATTCTATACTGATAGAATATAAAAAAAAATGGTGGCAGGATCAAAGGCATAGTTCAGCCATTACTGCTCCTTTTAAAAGAGAACTGAACAGGGTCATGTGGGAGGACCCTATGAATGGTGGAATTGAAGGAAGATTTCAATCTCCCTTTGAAAATACACTAGCATTAATATGATTTTGAAGCGCATGAATAAGAAGCTCTACAGTCAAAGCACTGCTGCAGGAGGAGGATTTTGGCCTTTTCCACATCAGTTACAATTACACTGGAGCTCCAAATAAGAGGTGAGTAAAGCCTGAGGACATGATTCTGCATTTATTCCTCACCCAAAATTCCCCCTCGCACTCAGTGGGCGCATCAGGGGGAGTTTTGTGTTATGTGACACTGCTTCAGTTCTTGTTTCTGGTTCACAGTGAAAGACAAATCCATTGTGCAACTTATTTCTCCTGAATCAAACAAATCAAAACCAAAGAGAAAAATCCAATAAGCAGATTAGAATTCCATTTGGGAAAAATAATCTGTTTTTCTCCAGATACGTTCCAGTGCTTTGATTTTAAAAGATTAGGTGCTTCACACTTTGTGGAAGTCAGAGGCTATTGAGCTCTGTCCAAGGAATAACTGAAATTTTCACATAATACGTTTGAGTTTCGGTCTTGACACTAATTATTTTCTTTTCTTTTGATGGTTATCAGACTGCTAATGGTACTGAACTGAATTCTCTAAGACTATCAATGACTTGATGGATTTAATTTTTTTTTTGTTTTTTCTGTCAGCAGAACAGGAAAAGCAAAACTGTGTCCTGAACAGATGCAGAATGAATGTCAATTGTAGGTTACTGTAGCATTTTCCCCTCCATCTTAAAGACAGATTTTATTTGTTCTTGAGGGAACAGACCTTAGCTTTGGTACCCCTTTGGGTTTCATAGATTTTAAAATTTCAGAGCAAGCTAGACTGTTTTGTGGATTGAAAATGAGGCAAAAATCTGAACTTAGTAAAAAGCCCCAAGCTTTTCAGTCATACTGAACATCTTCTTGTCTTCATATAGAGCATCTTTTTCCTTCCTTGAACCATGCTTGCAATTGTTTGTTCTGAAAAGTTGGCAGAGGAAAAAAGCTTAAGACAGTATAGAAAGATTATTTTAATGTTCATTATATTGTTATTTTATATGACCAATTAATGAGTCAACTTCTTTCAAAATGTCATCTTTATACCAATCTTATCACATTCGCATTTCTAAGGTCTAACTAAAATCCAAAATGAACATTTGTGTGGGTGTGCACACATGTTTGTGCAGGTAATGACAGGGTTTCTTGTGTGCTCAAATGTCCCTAATTTTAAGATCCCAATAAATAATTAAAATCTACTAAATAAACCATTTGTTACCTTTCTCTTCCCATAAATTTCTAAACATATTTGAAGAAAAACTGTAGTTTGAACTGTTTGCTTACATGTCCAGTCACAACTGTAACAGTTGCTGAAATGCATCTGCTTTTGAGCTGATTGTGACAGGTGCCTAGAAAGGTACTTTTATTAAAGCTATATTGCATTTTTTTTATAACGAGAGGTAAACGTGAACTCTAAACTAAAATACAGCTACTTTCTTTATTTAGACAAGCAATCACTAATTTTAATCAGATACAGTGTTGTGCTTCACCTTTTTCGGAAATAAATTTCTGTTGAAATATACTGCACAGAAGGTTGTTTTTTTTAGCAATGCAGTAAGGCCATATTTAATATTAAATATGTAAATGGAGTTAATTCTGCAATGTAAAGGTAAGGTCATATAAATGTACAATATGAATTGTACGTTCACCAAACTTAAAATGCTTCAGTTCTTTAGTAGAGTTAGTCTACTTAGCAGCAAATGGAATGAATTCCTTTAACTATTGATGAAAATAACAGATATATTCTTTCTAAGGCAGTTTTTGGACCAAAATGGCATTTGTATTTGTGTAAAATTACAAATGTCTACATTTCTTGTCTCAATTTATTTAAAACATAATGTTTGGGAAAACACCATGGCCTGTAACACACGTCTGTGAAGCCAGTCCTACCAGTTATCCTTTCCTAATTTGAAACCTTTCATTGCATTTTCCTCTGATTTTGGTGAGGCAATAACTGTGCGTGTGGAAGTAGGAAGGCGTATCCCATTACCATTAAAAGTATACTGTGATAAGAATTTTGTTAAAATGCATACCCATGGCAAGTGGTCAGAACAAGGTATAAAATCCAAATATAATACTTCTGAACTACTTAAACCTGAGAAACTGTCGCAGGGCATCTAAAATGTGTGATCCATACCAAAGTGTTTCTGCATTCCTTCTGCTTTATGAGTAATGACTTGAAATTACATCTAGTTTGGATATACTAAGATGGAGAGACGGATAGTAATCAAATGTGAATAATCTTGCAGCTGGACTTTGAAATACAAGGTTGGGTTTCCCGAGCAGAAGATTTTGCTTATCATTCTCCAGTCACTTGTTTCTCTGCATTTTTTATCTTACCACACTTAATGCTGTGTTGGATTTTAGCTGAACTAGTCTAGCTTGTGTATTACAGATCACTTACTAGGAACCTGCTGGGTTACTTTCAGAAACGGTGGTGTTCTTCCATTCTTAATTAAATCACCAACAATTCTAGTGTAATCATATGCTTAATATTATTCACAAACTTTTTTTGTTGGATTATTTTCAATGGGTAGCTGAATAGTGATTTATTTTATATTTCTGCAGTATGACAGCTGTTACTTGTGCAACAAATACACTACTAAAATTGAGTCAGTTCTAATTTAAGTATTATCAAGTAATACTAGTTTATATTTTCTCTTTTCTTATTCACTTTAAAATGAGACATTTAAGAATAGTTCTCATTTAAGAGTAATTTTCTCTGATTCTTTTAAGTGTGTTTAATTGTGAACATATGCCACAGAGCTGAGTTTTCTAAACATATACTAATTGGAATACAAGGAGCAGTAGAAAAAAAATGTTACCGATATTTTTTAATGTCTCAATTTAGTTTTAATACCACAGTTTCAGTGTTAAAGGAATGGAATTATTCTTATCATGACATACATCCCTGACTCAATCATCATCCAGAGCTGGCTGTTGGTTTCCACTGTGAACACTGTCCCTCTTCCTGGAGGTCTGGAAGCCCATGTTGTTGAAGTCTTGGGCGAAGAAAGCATTGAGTACCTGAGCCTTGGTTGTGCCTCCTGTCAGTAAAATACCTGTCCTATTCAGTAACAGTCCCACATTTTCCTTGTTCACACTTTCGCTATGAGCATCATAGCAGAAATTCTTGTTGCCTTTGATGTCTATTGCAAGTGTCATCTTTAGGTGGGCTTTTGCTCTCCTAACAGCAGGGATTCTGCAGGTAAAATTGCTTCAGGGCCAAAAGGAAAAAACAATCTTTTACTAACATTTGGTTGTTTAGCTTCACTGCACTAGAGTCTTTCAAATCCTTTTCCAAACAGATGTACGACTTATTTTAAAATGTCCTTTAATGATATACCATTTAAAAAAACACCAGTCATTTTGTATAATGGAATAAATAAGTTTTTATGGCAACAGGTACAGTTGGAAGTATGGTATTCTTCGGTGATTCATCCGATTTCTGTCAGCATATCTTCTTTCTGTCACTGTCCTTCCAGCTTTAAGAAAAACTTGAATGCTGTTTTTAACAGTGTTAAGCATCTTTCTAGAATGTGATGACATAACAATCTTGCTACCACAAAAAAAAAGGAAACTCAGTGCCCACAAACATTGTGAGTTTGTGTCTGTAGACTTAGCAATTCTTGAAATTGCAGTTTCTGTTGATCTTGTGTAGACGTGCAGATGAGCATGCAGTGGAAGACCTTGTGATGACTTCTTTAAATTATCATTGTTTTCTACATAGTTGCAAGATGGTGTTTTTTTTTTCTTTCCACCTAATAATAATCTCATGGCCTAAAGGATTTATAGGTGTGTTTGTGTGTACTTAATGCTTCTCTGATTTAAAAGTCATTGATAACAATTCTGAATATGACAATATTCTACAGACCATATGTGCAGATACTTAACACTGCTAGTATATGGTACTAAAAATAAATTGCAGATTTATTAATATTCTGCTTCTTGGGCTATTACTATGCTGTGATACTTGCAACAAAGTAAGTCAGTACATGTTTACTTGAATTTATTTACTGCTGTGGTTGAACAGCCTTTCCTGGTATGCGTCAGTTTTCTCTGAGAAACTGTGTGCTTATTCAGACTGGTTGAGAGGTATTCCAAGAGTTTTTAATGTGAACCAAGCTTGACTGACTGTGCATCAGGCATGGAGGATAGGAGTCTACATCCTTTTTCAGATAAACACATAATTTGAGAACTTTGTAAGAATTGTAACTGACAAAAGTTGTGGAAGAAGCAAAATGGAAAGCAGTCTTTCATTTTAATTTTTCAGCTCTACAAAAATTTAAGAGTCAGTTGTGCTTTGCAGGAATAAAATGGCTATTAATGGTAGTAAGGTCCTTTTCAGGTGTAAAACTATATGAATATATGCATATGGGATGTGTATGTTTTTATGTATATATTTGTATTAAAAAAATACATAAATGGTTTAGCTCCCTTCCTCCTCCCACAAAATAAAGCTCTACTTTGATGTCTATTTGATTTTGAAGAAATTTCCCAATGTTTTATAAGGAACTTGGAGTATTGTCGTTGGGTATTCCCTCCAACTGATGTTCTATAAACTGTTATAAACTATAAGCAAATAAATAAAAAATGGTTTAGTGAGGATTAACTGGTGTAGAGTTCTCAGCCCTGACATCTGTTGGTATTTTAATGAATCCTGCAGCATAAACATAAGACTCCTGCCTCCGTAATTATAGTGAACACATTTTATAATGGTTTTATTGATCTTTTGTGAACAATGTTGATCTTGTAGGAAGGCTAGGTGGAGCAACTAAATAATAGCATACACTGCTATTACTTTCTAGAAGGGTAATGGCACTGAAGTGCTTGTTAAACAAAAATATTCGATTATTTGTGTAATTGATGTAGCATATATTTTCAGTATTTTAAAAAGTGAATATTGTTCTCAATTTCATGACTTGGACTGTTATCAGCTTCTGTCATTCACAGGAAATTACATCCTAAAATCTCAATAGATAACATGTAGCTGCTGTAAAAGCTAGTGAGATGAGGTAATGCTATGTAGGCAGTACAGATTGTCCCTGATTGAATACAGATTGAATATAGCATCTGGAAGAACTTTTCCCAGTCACTGAAAATAGTCATTACATAATTAAAATGAAAGAAATACCTCCCTGGGTTGAAAGACTTTTTTTTTTTTTTTTTTTTAATAAGGAAACTAATTAGTGTTCTTAATATAACAATGATGTTTCAAAAATGTAGTAGCAGGGATCATAAAGTACAATCAGATTGAAGTCATTCTATTTTTCTTTCCATCACCATCAACATCTTTTCCCCCCAGAAGTGTTCAGTTGTGGTACTGACAAGGAAATCTCTAAACTTGGTTAGAGAAACTTTTCTTTGTATTAAGCTACTTTTAATTACTGATTAGATATAAAAGCTAATCCTGAGACACAAAATGTACAGCTCTCTAATGTTTTTCTGATTTTGCACTGGTTTATTAAATGTAATGTTTTCTTCTTGGAAGCACAATCTGACTGCATAAACTGTCAAGTATCTCATTCCAAGACACAGACAAAATCCTTCTGACATTACTCAGAAGGGGTAGTTTTGCATAATTCAATGAAATTGGAAAGAGTATTTCATAATCAGAATAAAGGTCAGAAGCATGGATGGAAAAAAAATCTTCCTTTTGCAAACAAAAAGCATAAGTACATTATGTGCCAAATATCATGTGTCATTGGATGAACGGGAATATATTGTGTGGGATCTGACAAGTTCACGGAACTATTTAATGGTATTTTAAACCCCCATGTTTTATTTTGACTTTTCAGAAATGCTGTTTGTTAGTTTAGCAGATCCTTCGGAGAAATTACATGCTCTTCAGGAAAATGAGCAGTTATAACAGGCAAGCATACTTGCTTGTACGATTGAGGCCTGTGAATTCATTCTGTCTCTCTCACAAGATAGAAAAGCAGCAGCATTTCAAAAGAAAACATTTAGAATTTTAATATACTGTTGTAAAAGTGCAATTTGCTGTTGAGAAGGTAGAACCCAAGGGTCCCATTCAGTGATCTTTAATGCAAAGCAATACCATACTGAAGCTGGTAAATACTTGTTGAGTGTATTTATCGGTATGACCTATTCTTAGCTTATGTATCCATCATTAAATATCCCCTATCATAAGAAAAAAATGCTGCAAAACCTATAAAGACCTATGATATGTAGGCAGGCTGGGAATAAAGATACCATCTTAGGAGAAGCTTGATCTGGGTCTAGCAAGGATTCACTCATACTAAATGAGTAAGGATTTTTATAGTGTCTTTTCGGTCTCCGAAGTCCTTGTTGTAGTTCTTAACTGAGAACAGGAATTGTTTATATATTTGCCACAAACTAATGAGGAGGATACAAGTCCTAACTTGATTCTCTTCAATGCAAAGTCATGCTTCTGTTGATGTATGCTGAGTTCTGGTCTGCAAATAATTTGGACCACTGTAGGTTCAAAAATGCAGCTTTCATCTTGGCCTTGTGTCCTGCCTGTTGTGACAGCCCATGACCCTCTGCTATTATCTCTCATCTTTTTGAAATTCATTTTATTTGAGTGTTTAAAGACTCCTGCCAAATGATTAGGAGTCAGTAACTGATGTAAATAGGTTATGATATGTTGATAGCCTTTGGATGAGGAACAAGGCATTGACTTTCCAGCAATGTAGAAATAGGAAGGAACAGAATTTGTGAGATGCTTGGCTTTCAGTTATTCTCTTAGGAATTGGGCAGTCATGTTTTGTAATAGCTTAAGAATTGTAACATATAGCAGTGCATATGGTAAATAACAGTAATCTTGCTGAGCTATTTTAAAGGCATATAATTTCCTAGATAGCTGGCAGTGAAGACTTTGTATGTAGCCACTGTATAGTAATGTAGGACTAGGAAAAAGTGTACCAGAGATCCATAGTCTGGAGCTTAGTTCTTATGAACAATTCGTCTTTCCCATGTAGAATTATAGGACTTTGACTTCAGCTATTTTCAGTGATTTCTGTTGTTTGTTTTGCTTCTCTGCAGAGAAGTTGGTTACTGGTAATCACCCTGAGCTTTAAGTACCTGTCTAGCTTTTTACAATCGTTTGGCAGTCAAATTCAGTGCAACTCACTCTAGCAAGGTTGACAGAATTCTTCTCACAACTGTGCATGAAATCCCTATGTAATAATTTTTCATTTTCAGAAGACTGGAAAAAGACATTATGAGGTATGTTTCTAGGGAGTCTTCATGTTTGTGTCACTGACTTGCTCCTTGATCACTTGGAGGGTTCTCTTTTATGTTGCTGTTTCCTCATTAAGTTTGTTGGCATTTTCAACCATCTGGTTTTTGTGGAGGTTTTTTATGATGTCTCCTATACACTATTAATTTATTAATACTGGTTATATAAAACTAAACAAGGGGAAAATAATTTACATTAATGCCAAGAGGTAAAATGGTCCTAAAAATATGCTGCAGAAATACTGATTTTCAGTCAAGCACTTCAAAGTACTTATTAAATTTTGCAACTCTTACTAGATTCCATAGTTAGGAATTTCTTGCAAAGGTAGGTTAGTGCTTCTCTATTTCTATTTTATTCAGATTTTGGGTGGGTTTTTTTCCTATTTAGCTCAGTAATCAGATTTCCAGAATCTTCTGACACATGACCAATGAGCATGCCCATGTCAGCTCCACATTATATGATCAACAATGCATCACAGACACTTTGGACTCACAGTACTATCGTTGTCAGTCATTGGAGGGATGGGATAGTCTGCAATTACACAATGATTTGAAAAGTTTACTTAGAGTATACAGTTTATTGGCACTTGCAACATAAATATTTCATAAGACCTACCAACAGTAGCAGATTTTTCTGGTAGGATCAAAACAAATAATCTCATAAAATATAGTGTGGGGTTTTTTTGTTTGGTTGGTTTTAGATGTTTTGTGTGTTCTTATTTAATTTGATCAAAGATTTGTGCTTGAATTCTAAGTTCTTCCAAACTCTCATTTGGAGCTTATTTAACCGACGATGGAGGTATCTCCACTTAACTGCTTATGGAATGTCTTACTTAGAGGTGACAAGGCCTGGCCATTGTTATCTGTTATTTCCTCAACTTTAAAATTGTTGTGGCAAACCTCTAAGTTTCAAATTTAGCATGACAATAGTGTCAGTGTAAAAGACAATTATCCAACTGTGAAGAAATCTCTTTTGGCAGGTCTGGGATTTCAGAAGATACCTAGATACGGATGAATTAGATTTCTTGGTTTTTCACTTCCTTTAATTTGACTAGTTTAGCCTTAGTTTATAATTTTGGCATTTTCATTTTTTTGTGCTCATAACCATGTCTTACCACAAAAGATCTTTTTGTTTCTTTTGTGCAGCTCTTTTAGTCCACAAAAGACATTCAAACAAGAAAAGCTAGAAACCTGGAGATGTGAAATTTCAGCACAATCCTGAAAGTTGGAATGTATCTTCTGACTCCCATGGATTAACTTGAGCTGCCAGAGTTCATCTACCCGTACGTGTCCAAAAATAGTTTATCTCTGGGACTAGGATTCTCTAGGAATGCTTAACTTGGCACTATACATACTGTACAGATCTTTGCGGTGATCTCAGCAATGACAGCAAAGGAACAGAATGAAAAATGCATTACTTTAGACTCGTCTGAGTGGAGAAGCATCTACAGTATAGAATAATTTGGGGATTGAGTTTGTCTAATAAAATTGCAGTTATAGGATTATGAGGGACAAAAGTTGGAGATAAACTAGCTTTTTTTATTCCCTTCATGTTGGAGGGGACAAAAAAAACCCCACAGCCCAAACACCCCTAGTGATATCTCAAGCTGGTCTTGTGCTGCAGTCCAGCAATGTTTGCAGCATATATATACATGCCTGATCAAGTAGATTTCAGTTTAGCTATGGCAATGCTGTTTTCATGGCTGGCTGAAAAATTCTCACTCTTCATCCTCTTGAAGCTTGGGTAGACTGGTCTAGCATTTGGAGTGTCCTCAGCTCATTCCACTACTATACTCCAAGCTGCTTAGGTGATATTTGGGGTCCAATTGCAGTCACACCCGGGACTGCAGTGTAGGCATATGCTCAGAAACTGTGGGAATGTAAGTTATTAAATTTGGAAGAAAGATCATAGAATCATTTAGGTTGGAAGGGACCTCCAAGATCATCAAGTCCAACCATCAAGCCAACACTACTAAGTCCTCTGCAAAAACAGAATCAGAATCTCGCAGGGTTGTAAGGGACCACAAGGATCACCCAGTTCCAGCCCCTCTGCCATGAGCAGGGACACCTCCCACTAGATCAGGCTGCCCAGAGCCTCATCCAGCCTGGCCTTAAAGACCCCCAGGGATGGGGCCTCAACCACCTCCCTGGGCAACCCATTCCAGGGTCTCACCACTCTCATGGTGAAGAACTTCTTCCTCACTTCCAGTCTGAATCTACCCACTTCCAGCTTTAACAATACTTTCACTACCAGAAGTTTAAACATATACTTATCTATTTTGGTGTTGGTTTCAGTGGTTTGGGTTGTTTTTTTGTTTGTTTTTCCTTAGAACAAGCGAAACAGGAAGGATATAGTAGATTGTTTCTTTGGCTCATCCAGTTATGTTTAAGAATATGATCTGTATTTCTCTGGATTCCTCTATCCCTTCAGGCCCCTTTGTGTTTCTGACAGTACATTGTCTAAGATAGGAAGGGAGAAATTTAGGAAGTTGAAATATCAGTAATTGATAAGAAACACAACATATGTTTCTTTTTATGTGTATTTTTTATTTTATTAGTGTGACTGTGTTAAACGCTCAGTGGTTTACAATTTCAAGTGGAATTAAAATCCGTTTCAGCATACTGGTAGACCTGAAGTGCATTCTTTGAATACAGATTGAGGCCTATGTACCCATCCACTCACTTTCTCTGAAAATTTGAAAAGAAGTCCTCTGCTCCTCAAAAGTTAGTCTTTTCTTCCATTTTCTCAGTTTTATACAGTGAGACTTTAGTGCCGTTCTCTTATCCCCCTTTTTCATTACATTATTAAATGTTCTCAGCAAATCCTGTTTAGCAACTACTCTTACTGCATGCTTAAATAAAAATCAGTATGCAACATTATATAAACAGAGTAATGTCTCAAAGTGTTCCTTAGGATCCTTCAAATTGAGTTTGCAGCATTGCCTCATGGAAATTTATACAGAGATACTACTTTAATTGATGGCAGTGTTTGATACTCTTGCTTACTCGTTTGTACAGTGAATGAAGGATTAAAAATGGATTTCTAAGGGAATCTGCCCTAGCTGTAGTAGAATGTAAGGTTTTGTAATAATGAACAGTAAAAATACATATTTCCTTTTTCATTTTCTTTTCCATTCAGAGTGATACAGGTCTTTTATTAATATACTTTTTGATCTTTTCTTGAGTAATAAAATTGTTACAGGATATTTGCCTTTTGCTGGTGTAGCATCTAGGCAATAATAATTACAGATTAAATATTTCACTTTTTTAATACTGAGCTTCTCATTACTTTGCGGTTGGTTATGTATCATTAAACACTATGCCTTAGAATGTCTATTCTATTAGAATAGAATATTGTTGTTTTATTTTAAAATAATTCCTTCCATGAAGGATTTTTTCTTTTTTTTTTAAAAAAAAAAAGTATTGCACTGATCTTCTGTCTTGTAAAAACTTCTAAGAAAATAAATTTAGAATAAAAATTATTCAGAAAAAAATAAAAGCAAACTAATTTTTATTTATAAAAAAACCCAAACAAACAAAACCAACCAAACAAAAAAACAAACAAGGAGTCTCCTGATCATGATTAATTATCACTAATCTGAGTTAAGATTTCCTTTTGAATTTCATCTTTTTGAATTGCTATTCAGGAACACGACTTGAGGTTTTTTTCTCTGGAAAAAGAAAATAAATAAAATCACTCTATCGGTATTGTCAGTGAAGTAAATGATTGTGTGTCTGTTTTGGTAGTCATGGGATATTTTGAGCTTGGGATGAACATTTTGCCATATCTCCTTTATCTCAAAGGACAGGACCTTGGTAGCTGCACATATGGTTATTCATGAGACCAGCAAAAACTTTACTCAGTTTCAACACAGTGAATCTTTCTGGGAGGCAGGATTTTTTCTGTGGGTGAAGACTGCTAAATCAATTCCTTACAACCAGAAGAAATAGGAGACACAATTCAGAGCAACTGGAACCAGATCATTATAAACAGAGAGGGCGCTCTGTGTGAGGCTAAGCACTTATGTAAATGTTTGCCTTAAGGGGGCATAATATGGGAATTCATCCTCTGAACTCCAGAAGTGCTCTAAATCTTTTTGCAATGTCAGGTGATCGGCTTTTCATCTAGAATGTGTTTTTAATTAGTGGTCACATCACTGTAGTAACTGAGTGAATCACCAGTATTCAAAAATAGGAATCCTTGCAGATTTATGGAATAAAGCTTATTTTCAAGAATCTTAATGGTATGTGAAAGGTGGAAAATTAATGTAATTCACTTTACATCTAGGAACAAATGAAATTCGAGTACAGTGTAGAACTAGCTGGAAAATGGGGAAAAAAAGTACTATGTCACTCTCCTCACACTCTTCAGTTGACATTTCTATTTTTCTTTAATGGCTGTTTCTAAAGCTTCCACTTCTGCCTCTGTTACCTTCACAGAGGATATTATATATTTATTCTTCCTCACTACTTTTTTTTTTTTTTTCTCAAAACATTGCAATTTTGGTTTACCAGTTATTGTCTCTTGGTTCATCCTGTGTCTTCTAGCAGTTGCCACAAACATCTATGTATTATCAGATGTTTCAAATATAGTTGAGGTGCCTCTTCCAGAGCTGCTACCTCATTCTGCTGAATTTAAAAAAGGAACTTTAGAAATACAATGAGTAAATTATATACTTCTTGACATCACAACTTTATTTTTTTTTCCTCTTAAGATATGAATGAGTAAAAATCTGTATTAACTGAAATGATTTAATTAATCTCAGTATCTGTCTATTTTGATTAATCAATTAGCATACATAAGAATGGTCTTATTGCTCTCTGGCTAAGAGCTGACCTAGCTTATTACATGGCCTTTTATAATAATAATAATAAACAACCAAAAACCTAACCTAGAGGATCAGGACAAACATTTTCTATGTATCACCTATTTTAGTTTGTGTGAAGTTTTTTGTTTCTCTGTTTTCAACCTTTGTGATCCGTGGTTTAAGTGTCTGCTGGATCAGGGGCTGTATTTTATCTTTGTATTCTGTGGATCTTGATGGACTTTCATTCTGCATTTATATGTGGAAAAATACTTTTTTGGTTTTTTATGTGCATTTAGACATACCAAATCTTATTTTACATTTCACTGAATTCAGATGACAGCTGAAGTAAAGTAGTTGTTTCTTTGCTATTTCTGTACTTCTGAATTGTTAATTTTCAGCTGGGAGGTAAAATGCATGCACTTTATTTGTTTTCTGAGATACTTTTGTGAAGTAACAAGTAATGTATATAGCTGATCATTTAGTAAGGTTTTTTGCAAAGTTTTTAAACTAGGCTATTTGTTATCTCTTTTCAAAAAGAGACACAATATAGAATAATTTTATATGGTCCATTTTAGGCAAACATTTTGAACTCAAAATGTGAAAAACAGCACAAGGTAAAACAATCCACTTTTCCAAAACACTGTGATCTTAATTAAAATCCCACTGGAAGTCACATTAGGCTGTGTTTCTGTGTGAGTAACTGTTCCTTGACGCTGTCTTTGATGCTTCAGCTGAAGAAATTTTACCAAGTCATCCAGTGTACAGTGTATGAGTGTCTCTGATAACACTTCTTCCTTGTAGGGATGAAATCCAGAAATCGATGTCAGATAGAAATCAGAGTTCTCAAAGTTTGAAGGACTGATGGAAAGGGATTTTAATGAGTGTGAATTTCAAGCTTCATAAATTTGGCAGAAAGAGCAAGCGTGAAATGCCTGGGTGCAGATGTTTGAGAGAGATGTTTGAAAATAAGGAGGTTAAAAAGGTTTAAATGAAAATCAGGAGTAAGATTTTGATGGAACCAAAGAAATATGTTTCCATATTTTACCTGGAAATGTAATTCAGATTTTGAGGAAATTAAGTATATGCCTGTACCTTTGTGAAACTGGATGATAACCACATTCCAATTACCTCTCAGTAATAAGAAGCATAAAGCTTAATTGCTTCTATTCAAGTTACTATTTCTTCTAATTTAAAATAAATAAAAAATCCCACCACCCAGAAACAGAGTTACTGAAGACTTCACCAAGCTGACTGATTAAGGCAGGGGACCCAAACAAGGGAAAAAGTATTTCTGGGAGATGAGGGAATTGAGCTTACTTTGATGAGGGAATTGAGCTAAGGTTAATTTTGTCAGTGATCAATTATAGCCACATGGAAATAAAAACATTGTAATTGGCAGTACTGCTGCATAAAAATTTTTTAATATAACCCCCATCTTTTTCTAATAGATTTGCCTATTTCAAGTATTTACACTGAGATAAAAATGCAATTAGAAACAAATGGAGGAGAAGAGTTTAAAAAAATTACTTTAATGAGTAAACCTTTTTGGAGATTTTTATGCAGCACATTATATGCTCTACTGAAGTAGGAGCTTGGTCCTTCTGATATTCTGTATTTTTTTTCCCAATAGATATTGTATTGAAAACTCATAGGCTTGTGATATTTTTCGTGAGTCTATGATAAAGATGTCCCTTTCTTACATGAACTTGGGCAACAGCCATGCCTGTGTTTTGTGAAGTACAAAGACTTCACTGGTAGTGAGAGTTTGGAAGAACTCTGCATTCCACAAGCATAGTCTTTTCCTAGGTGTGATTTGAGAGAAGAGCCATTTTGTACTTAGCTGCATGAAGCTAAAATGGGCAATGGAGACTTTATTCTTGGAGATCCCCAAAACATGACTAAACAAAGCACTGAACAACCTGGTCTTCCACTGAAGTTAGCCTCTGTTTTGAGTGGTTAGACTAGATGATTTCCCAAGTTCTCTGCCAATTTAGATTATTTTACAGTTCTAAAGTGCACTGTATTTTTGGCATAAGGGCTGTGTTCAGATTGCACCTTCCTGAAGTGACAGCATCATGCTAATGGCCATAGATAAATATTGTGCTTTGGCTCTGACAGCTCAGGTGTCTAAAAAATATTGAAATTAATCATGGCAGTTCCCCATAGACATCCCAGAACCTTTTGCTCCTAGTGGCCTAATCAGAGATTTACTTTCCTTTCTTGTTACCTTCTACATTTTCATCTTCTTGAAAAATGCGCTCCTGCAGTCCAAAGGTTGTAATTTTGACTGGAGTTTAGCTTCAGACAATTACATGTGCTTGTAGTGCTTAGTGTATATGTAGTAAGGTTTACTATGGAAGAAAAAAAAAATCACCAGAAATTGTATGCTTTTGGTGGTTATTTATTAGAAATATGACTTTTTGAGGGAGATGAATACTTCTGGAGGATAGTTTCCAAAAACTTTTATCACAAATACAATGCCAGTTACAGGTGTATTAGCCTTTACTTCTACAAAAAAAAAAAAAAATAAAAAAAGAAACAAAAAACTGAGCTATCCTACCTTTGTGTTTTGTTTTACTGTCATAGTTGTGAGTTAGTAGAGGAAGAGGTAGTAGCTGGAAGAGACAAAGCATATGCATAGAAAGGGCTTTAGTAGGTATTAAACGTCTCACTAAGCACTGACAAAGCCTGACCCTCTACTTTCTGTCTACTACCCATACTCACCATCTTTCCTTAGCCATAAGAAGAAGCCAGTCCTCCTAAATAAGGAACCTGAATGTGACAGCTCAGCTGATGGTGTTAACATTGGCAGAAGAGTTGATGGACAGCACCAAACCTTACTGTGGCCTATCTCCTGCTAATTAGCTGTTCGAAGGAACTCTTGTGTGCCACAGGCACAGTCCTATCAGAAAAGGACATCTTTGCCATTCACCCTGACAGCTGTGATGCAGCTGTTCATGGAATGAACTGAGCATGGAGGGGGAGGGTGGGAGGTAGAGATGGAGGATTTAGAACAAGTGACAGCTCCAGTTTCTTGCGTTGAATCCACCCTGAACTATAATAATAAACTGGAATGGGGAAGAGAAGAGGGGAAATGAAATTTATGAAATGGGAATGTAGGTTGGATTCGAAAGAGGAGGAGGTGTGAAAGGAAGGGAACAGGAATGACCCATGACAACTCTGGAAGGAATCCGAGGCTTCATGCTCTTGTGACTAATGCAGGCTGAGGGATTTAACATACAAAGATTTTGTGACTTTCTATAGGTCATTCATATGTCCATGGATATTAACGGCAACGTGTGCCAGGAAGTCCTATAACTGAGCAAGACAGGGAACAGCATAGGCCTGAATAATTTATTGGGGTGCCACAGATCTGATGGCTTTGGAGACAGGCTGAGGGAAGGAGGTTGTTGGTTTTTTTTTTCTGTAGCAAGAAAAAGTGCTTGCTACTTGCTCTAAGTGATTATGGGTGGGGAACAAGAGAGTTTGAGAATGCTCCTGCTGCTTTTCAAAGTAAATCCCCTTGCTATTGCAGAAACTCTAAGTGGTAAAATACAGTTATACTTTCTTATTCGGCTGGTAACGTGTACTCTGTTGGCACTTTTGAAGACAAATGTCAAACTTAGTTGAGTGTTAACTAGAGAGTACAGAAGTAAAGGTGGGGAGTTGAGGATATAGAGAATTCAGTTGATACAGTAACTTTTTCACTGGCATACTTTTGTTAGTTCCCGTTAATTTTTAATTTTCTAGTGGTCTGGTTTTTAAAAGAGAGAGTGAGACCACTCTTTGGACCTTTTTTGATGATAAAGTATCAGTTTTAAACTTAGCAATCATTTTGTAGTATAACTTGAGAGGGGCAATAGAATGCAAAATTCTGCAAATAATTTTTAAGATTAAAGTGGGTTTCTAGTTTTTCCAAAAGTTGATCTCATTTAGAAGGTAAAAAGCAGTTTAGATTAAATAAACAAGGATGACAGCAACATTCCCTTCCTCAGAACTCAGACTAAACACTTTTTAATGCTGAGTATAAAAAAAAAAAAGTTAATACAGCATTAATTGATTTTCTTCTGTGCTTTGCAGAAGCAGGAAGATTAAGACAAATATTTTGCTTGCAATATATCTGTCACAGACAAAGGTAAGGAGTGTTAGATTGCCTGGTAAAGCTTGCTTGTAAAAAGCTTCTGGTATAATTTTACAACTGAGTGGATTGGTTTCTGATAGCATTGAGATTTGAGATGTTCCTGCAAACTAATTATTTTTAAGATTTTCTCTTTTTATTGATGACTACCTATGAGTTTTACTACATGCAACTTCTCTTTTCTCTACTGGCATATAGACAAAATAGCTAACGGTATGCTGCAGTCAGTGGCCAAAAATGTCCCAAAGCAGATTTTTTCTATTGTTAGAACAAAGGAACCACACATACGCCTTTTTACATTTACTACCATGCTTGCTATTACCTCCTATCCTGCAATGGAGAAATCATCTTGAGTTGCCCAAAAAATAATAGCATACAGACTTAGAATATATATGAAAGATGATGTTCCTTACTGATATGTCTATGAAAAAAAAAAAACAAACACCAAACCAACAAAAAAAAAAAAAATCAGAAAAGATGAACTTCTACTTCAGGGACTTTCACAATCAAAAAAATACAGAGCCTTGCTCTACTTCATAGTGTGACTTTGTCCTGTAGTTTTTGTCTTTAATGCATATTGTACCATATTTACAGAGACATGTAATGCCTTATGGTGACATTCTGTTTATTTTCACTCTTGACTTGTGAGGTAATAACAATCATAGTACTGAGAAATTTAGATATTCTTCATAAATATTTGTTGTGCCCACATAACATGAAGTTCATTTTTCAGGTTTTATACAAGTCTAATGACAAACCTGAAATAAAGTTTTAGTGCAAGCGATTTTGCTCAGTGAAAAAAAAGTTTATGTTCACTCTGTTTTGTCCATGATTTTTGACTTTTATATTATGATTTTTAATTTTCAAAGGATCTAATATATGATTTACAAAGGAGAGGCTGTTTATATTTCTCCTGCCAGTAGTTCTCAAAGTTATAGAATATTAGTGTTTCTGAGTGTTTAGGTTTTGACATCTGTTCTGTGTAACTAATCACAAAGTGTAATAATTTTAGTAGTAAATCTTATGTAAGTATCTGTTCATAACCAATTTAAGTGTTCATTGTGCAATTCAAGACTTGGAAAATGTTTACTTTTATGTATTTTCCAGCATTATTGGTAAGAAAGCCTTAGAGGTTTGCATGTACTATTCCTGTGTTCTGAATTGTGTAAGTTTGCTATTGCACAGAAATATTTGGACTTTAATACAAGGGATTTTTTGGTAACTTTATATTACTGGTCTAGTTCACTAAAAGTGGACTAATTTTGCATCTAATTATTTTTGCTATGGCTATATTTTTGTCGGTGGGAAAATTGTTCTCTATTCATCTGTTCTTCAGTTGGTGATATAATGCAATTTTGTGTGACTTGTGCATGGATGGCCACAGTAAAACCTTTGCACACTATGCTGGATTAACAACGTAAAATTAGATTTACTGTTCTTACTGGGTAATTCCTGTACAGGAGATAATGATATCTTTCACTTTTATTGAAGTTATGCAGAAGCCAAGACAATGTTGGTACGTTCTTAAGGGGTACACCTTCACATACCTTGTGAACTGCCACTGTTTTTGATATTGAACAAATTTAGAAGATGAGACTGTTAACTAACTTAAAAAAAAAATAACCGCAGGGTTTAGGCAGAGTTGTGCTCAGAAGGTGGAAATAACTTGTCGGTTATGAAAAGATGACTTAGAAAGGCCTTTAAGGTTAGTGTTTTTAATTGTCTTGCTGCATGGGAGTATGAGATGAGTGGCAAAAAGAGGAAGGTGGGAATTTTTAACCTCATTATATTGTATAAGTGTACAGAAAGGCATGTTTTTTTCATTCTGTTTTCACCACCAATATCTGTTTCTTGACTGCTGATGTGACTGAAGGGCAACAGAGCACCCTTCTAGTTACTGGCTATGAGACAGGAAGAATAAATCCATCAGTAGAAAATCTGATTTTTTTATTTATCCTTTTTATGGTAATGAGTTTTGTTTCAATCTGGGATCTTTTATTGGAGATATTATGATAATTCACAAGCCACTGATACCTACTGCAGTTATAATCTTTCAGATTTCTCCTCTCTGAAATTAAAATGGTGCCTCTGGATGCTAGAGATACAATCTGTTTGATGGCATGTCTATGTGCTTATGAGTTTCTAAGAGATGAACAGGAAGGAGTTGTTCAGGGAAGCACAGCTTTTCATCTAATATATCAGATATAGTTCCCATTTCAAAATCATAAATATGTGTTTTCAATGTTGTTAATAGATAAGTATTAGGAACACAATTACCAGAACAATTTTCTAAATAACAGTGTACGTAGTAATAAGCCATAGAGGGACGTTTCAATGTCTTTTCTTCAGGAAGGTATTTTCCATGTTTTTTTTTTTTTCTCCCCTTGTTTATTTTCCTTTGTCTTCCTTGTGTTCTTCCTTGCTCTCAGTCTCTCTTCTACATGTTCCTCTGCACTGTTCCTGTCACATCTGTTGTGACATGTGAAACTGCAATGCTAAACTCTCTCTCACATGCATGCTCTCTCCTTCTCACTTTTTCAAGCACACATTCATGTATTCTCTTGCATGTGTTCTCAATGTCTTACTTGCTCGTTCTTGCATACTCACTTTCTTGCTCACTTTCTTTCTCTTGTCTCACTTCCTCTCACTCACTCACATGTGTTCTGGCACTTTCACTCTCTGTCAAGATTCAGGGTCAGGGTTGCCCTCCACATCTATAATAGATGCTCTCTGTTAACTCTTTTCCCATTCCAAAAAGAAGGAGAATGGGCATAAGAGAGAGATACTTATGGTTTAGAACAGAAAGATAAAGCAGCTTTAATGTAAATAATAATAATGAAATGGACTATATACAAATAGATACAAAAACCAGTATGGAACCCAGCTCCCCTGATGGCAATTATTTCACTGTCACCATTAATGCTGTGGAGCAGGCCCTGGGGAAGTCTGACTGGAATCAGCAACAGATGGGAACCAGACTTAGGAGCTCGATTCTAGAACAAGATGCAGGAACACATGCGTTGGGATCGAAGGCAGAACAGAGACGTTCTTGGATGCCAGCCACTGAAGAAGAGACAATGACCCTTGTAATCCTCAGCTTTGCACTGTCTATGACATATATGGGATGGAATCTCTCATTGGTCAGTTTAGGGACACCTGTCCTGTCCACTGCTCGCTGGAGGTGTGGCCTTTTACTTTCTGCACCCCCAATGTGATACGCAAGATTTAGCAGCGACTTTGGTCTTCACAGGAACAAGTATAAGCAAGAACATTTCTGCATACCAGTCCCTGTTTGTAACCCTAAACATGGGGCATTATCACTGCTAGAAGCAGACAGTGTCTGTGAAAATATGCTGTTAACTTCAGAGAGTGCAGTTAGAGTATTAGCTGAAAAGTAAAATCTCTGAGCAGATTAGATCTGTCCTAACTCACTTGTTAGAGGACACTTTCTTGTATGTCCTCATGTTCACTCCCTTTCTTTCTCTCTCATTCTTTCTTACTCTTGTGTGGGGTCTCTCTGTGTCCCTCTCTGTCTCTCTTGTTCTCTCATTCCTCTTAAACTTACTGAATCCTACTTTTTTTCTAGGGAAAATGTCCTTTTTGTTACCTGGCACGTGGTCAGGGATTAGTGATGCAAGATAGTGTGAGCACCACGGATAGTACTGCTTTATGAACCTTAACTGGATTCAGAGGCAAGACTTTTTTTTTTTTTTTTTTTTTCCCTTTAAGGTGTTGCCCCCCTCTTCCTTCCATCCCCTCCCTCCTTTCAATCACATCATTGCTTGGAGGCAAGATAGTATGGGGAGAGGGGAGAGAAGCTCATTTAGCAGCCATGGTAGACATAGACATCACAGTACCAATCAATCAACACACATGCTTTCCTACTGAGACTCCCCTGTGACCTTGAGGAGTGTGACAAATGAGTTAGAGGACAGAACAGACAGAAGGTTTGTGATAAACCAAAAAAAAATATGCTTTTCTGGGTTATGAAGAAAAATAAAAATGAAGAGTGAGGGTAGATACATATTTGGTTTGAACAAGACTCGATAAATTCTGTAGCTACTTTTGCTGTGCTGGCTGTGGTTAGAGGAGTTTACTGTCATGGTAATCAAGACGTCTTCAGTAAACCTCCCTGCAGTGTTTACAGTACTTTTTTGTGCAGTACCGCAGTACTTTATGGCTCTGAGCCCTCAACTGTGGCTGGAGGTTATAGCAGTTATTGATAACAGATTCCAGAGGCAACATATCTCATCAAATTCATGTTGAGGGAAAATAATCAGCAGAGTGGATCACTTAACCTGGATTGACTCAACTCATTCTGAAACTTGCAGCATGTTAACTCAGTCATGAGAAGGTTATTATTAATCATAAACATTTGATACATTAATAAGTGCAGCAACTTGCATTCTAGCTGTAGATAGAGTTTCAGCAGATATTTAAAAACTCTTTTTACACACTTTATAATTTTCTTTTTTAGTAGAGCAGTTGGAATGAGCGATCCTTATGTATTCATTACATATCTATGTATCTAGTGCACTATGAGAGGAGGGATGCATTTTCTTGCACCCACCAACGTGTGTCTAGTCTAGCAGAAAATGTCTGTTAGGAGAAAGATAACTTTTGCCACATTACTCATTCTTTGTGTCTCCTTTGGAATGCAGATTGGCATTTTCATTGCTGATTCCTACCCATTCCATTTTTCTCTAGCTCTTTAGACCCTTATCAACATTACTATCTTTGTTTGTCCCATGTTAAACCCCGAGTAACAGCAATCACTAGTACATATTTCAGCCCGCCAACCCACTGATACTCCTGGTTTTATACTTGGTTCCTCTTCACTGTAGCTCAGTGAAAAAATGTAGTGACCTTCTTGTTGAAATATAGACTGCTAAATATACATAAGAGGTCAGTAATCCATACTTTTCATTCCATTCAAATCCATACAGCCAATAAAATTGAATTTGTAATCTCATTGCCAGAGTTTAGAAAACTATTTCCATTCCGTCTTTCTTTCTTGTTCTGAGAAAAAAAAAAAGTCTATTGTACACAAATCCGGAAACTGTATTTTTTTCCGAAGGGCAAGCTAAACTTTCCAATGTAGGAAAAGGTATTTTGGTTCATTAAGCTCAGTAGCTGTGCTAGTAAACCAAAAGCTAAATGAAAGGTGGTGGCATGTGTTTGGGGAAGCAAGCAGTAAAGTGTCATCATCCTTCTCATGATATTGAAGCTGGTCAGATTTACTGGTAGAATGCCCAGATCTCCCTTGTAGCAGCCATAATCCAGTATATGCCTGATGTTTTAGAGTGCCAGAATTGCAAATCAGAAACAAGTAAAGCATCACCTTGTGGAGAGTTGACATAATTTAGAGAAGTATAATATAGTTTAAGGAGGAGTGAATGGCAGTCACTATAAGGTCCTAGAAAATGACAGGAGAAAGCAGTCTGTTACTGTTTCAAAAGACTTATGTTAAATTTACCAACAAGGGATGTGCTATTGTAGAGCAGCAGATACATATCAGGGAAGAAATCGGAAACTTGATTGTTCCTTGGGCTTTTAATGAGGTCAGTAACCCAGTCCTGTAGAACAATTAATTTCTTCAGCACTTTGCTGAATGGAAGTCTGTTTTGAAAGGGGTAAGCTCTTCTCCTTTAACAGATTTAGCTGCACTTTTCATTTAGGTAAAGCTGAATTGGTACTGTGTAACTTTGCTGCACACTCATCCCCTCAGTTGCTCTAATGAGGGCCTTCAGAGTGGGTCTGACAATGGAAAAGGACAGACAAGTGAAGTTATAGATTAGTCTGAGGTTACAAAGGAAAAAAGAAGGTAGAAAATGGGTTAGGTTGTAGCCATTAAGTATGAATTATATTTACTAGATACTATGCTGTATTAATATCAATAACTATTCAGAAGTATAAAAAGCAAGACTCTCTACCTTTCTACCCAGAAGATGTTTCAAAGTCAAGATATTTTACCTGAGTATACCACAAAGCCATTAAATGATTTTCAAGAGTTTCTACTTTTCCAAAGAAGCTGTGGGGTTGTTGTGTTTTTCTTTTCCCCACACTGGCTGTTGTGTTGAAATATTATCCACTTGGAATTCATCTATTTTAGTTAGATCAGGTCTGTGTCTACCAAAAGTAGTTAACTTGAAAAAAAAAACTTTTGAAAGTATATTCAAGGACAGGGAAACATGAGCATCTGGGTATTTTTATTAGTTTGGGCACACAAGTCATGTAGCTTTGTGTCTCAAGGAGATAAGAAAAATAGAACAGAGACTTGAACCCAGGTCATTAAAGCCCTAAGATAAGACTTTAATCACTGCACCTATCCATCCCTTGGAAGAAGTTTATTAATGGAGGTATTTTCATTTTCTGCTTTTAAAAGTCAGTTTTCTCATAAAATACCAATACACCTCAGTGAAGAGGTTTTGCAGCTCCTGTATGGATTTAATGCCAATTAAATACCAGATTCTTCATGTTATCAATGCCAAAAGCTTTCACACGGACTTCTGTTTCAGTTTCTACTGAAAAAAAAAAAAAATAAAAAATTAGCACGTTTGAGAATGGAATAAATGTCTCTTTATAAAATTTCTTTGTATGGCACAAATCTGGATCCATGGCCTGAAATAGTAGAGGCCAAATTCTGAGTCACCTATATAGTCTAGTTAATGGAAACACAGAGGTTTGTAGGGTGTATGCAAGTCCTGATTTTCACTTCAAAACTACGAATAACTCTGAGAAGTGTTACATATGCTATTAATGCAAAAAATAAACACAATTTTATTTAAGGGAGAAATAAAGTTTTGAGGGGAGAGCAGAGAAAGACCAGAGCTTAACAGACTAATCCTGTAATTAGTCCTGTTGAATTCTTGTTTTGTGGTGTCAAAAATCATATTTGTTTGTTTTTTTTTTTTTCCCCAGTGATGAATTCCAGTGACAGTGGATCCTAATTGGCATTTTGTAGCCTTTAAATGATTTTTAAGCTAGAATCACCATGTCTGTGTAAGGGTAAAATGAGTAAATAAGGAGGAACCATGGAAGAAGCAGCCAATATATTACCAAATCAATGGTGACATTGATTCTGAATAGAATTTCTTAAAATAGGTGCTCAGAGGTCATGAGACCATAGCTGGGTTTAGGGGAAGGATATACTGGTACCACTGCCAGTAAATTTAAATTTAAGACACAGGTTATCCTTTTAGTAACACATAAAAACCAGGCTTTTTTTTTAAAAAAAAACAAAACAACAAAACAGTCACATAAAGGTTTGCCATCTGAGTCCAGTTTAAGAATAAAAGAAGAAAGCCCCTCAAACTGTAATGAAATTAATTTTATTTTGCAGGCACTAAGCTCATGCCATTTCATTTCATTAACAGGATACTCTGAGTGGGCTGGAATCAGCAAGAACTGCAGGCAATGCAAGCTGATGATAAGCATTTCATCATGGCCCTAAACATATTAAATTTTTAGCTATAAATTTTATCAACAGCATCTACATGTCTGGATAGCATTCCCCTGCCCCCCTTCTTTATTCACACACACTTCCTCCCTATTTTCTTTTGCTTTGCAAATACAACTTGTACTTGACTGTTCTGAAAACAAATTTTTATAAAATCAGTAAGTAAAAATACATCTACAACATAGCTAGTTCAGTAATTATCATTCAGGCCATCTTCTCTACTGACTGAAAATTGGAAAACAAAGTTACAGCATGAGCAAGGGTAATAACAGTTGAACCTCATTAGTTTTTGTGCCATTGTCCAGAAGATTTCCTCCTAAAAATAATAACATATCCCAGGGGAATATTTTTCAGCTGAAGATCTCATTCCAGGATATTTGGTCTTTATGGCATACTGGTAGAGAAATAAAAGGTACCAATCTAAAAGAAAAGGTGGTATATTTTATATTTCTAATAATACAGTAAATAAAATTTCGCTAATTTCAGATAGCTGTAATGATTAAATGGCCAAACCCAGAAGTATACTGGAGCCTACAACAATATTTTTAATTAAATGTTCCTGAGGATCAGGACCAAGAGCAAACTTAATCCTGTGTATTACCAGGTGATAACCCAGTAATCGGTGCCAAACAGAAAGGGATCACAGAACTGTGAAACAGGGAGAAGGTGATCATTTTGGTTTAGTCTGGAAAAGGGATGGTCTGTCTGAACAGTATTCTGGGCAACAGTAATAGCATCTTCAGAGCTCAGAGAAAGTAAGGTACATATCTGAGAACTCTCAAGGCATAACAACCCTGGGGCTGGTTAGAGGCTAATTAGTTTTAGACATGAAGACTCTGAAGTAGCTGAGAGAAATCCTAATTATATTAATGATGAGTTCTGTTCTTACATAGCGTTATAGTACGGTTTGTTATTGGAAATGTGGTTTAAAACAACCACCTAGCAAAACCTAAAGAATGTAATACTGACTGAGCGGTCTGATAGAGAAGATCACACTCACATATGTGCTAATGCAAACATGTCCAATATGCTGATGTGACTAAAGAAAACGTGAAAACTCAATACATTGCTGCTCCACTAGGCTGTATAAGCTTGTCTTGAAGCTTGTAGTGCAAGAATCTAGGGATAAGAAACAGGTAGTGATGATAATTACAGAGGCCACTCATTGGTCATGTAGCCATACAGGGATGTAAGGGACCATAACCAAGGGCTAAGTAGCTAGAATGCTTCAAGATCCTGAAGAAGCTTGTAACAAGTGTGTAATGCTTCTCTTTTTTTTCTTGTCCTTTATACAGAAATTAATTCTGCTCCTCTAACTAGTACTTGTGGTTCCTATTCTCACTGTTAAAAATAAAACCTGTTTGCTCATGAGGGAGTAAGGACTCAAGCACTGGCATACCTGAATTTTGTTTAAAAAGACACCCTGTAATTTCAGGAAAAACTAATTGTAACATTAGGCCTGGAAATACAGCTAGAACAGGCTTTTCTGATGGTACCTGCACTATATTAATGTAATTGTTGTTTACACTTAAAAGTTAAAAAGATGCATGATTCAAGGAAAAAAAAATCTATACACCAGAATGCATTTCTGTGTGTATAGTTGCCTAGATATAGTTATGTAGAGTACTCATATATTTCTTTAAATAACATTTTTTTATTATTAAATTTGCTCTAGTTTTTGTGTAAATTTTTTTACTAGATTTCATTGGTACAGCTCATAACATGCATATTGCAAAGCCTGATGTAGGTGACATTTCTTCAGGTTGCTTTTGGAAGACTTTAGGAAATAGCAGCTGCCATTGTACTTCTTGGAAGTGTGCAAATTATTCTTGAAAGAAAGTAAGGAACCTATCTAACTTCTCTTATAGTTTTCATCACTGTGATATCTGTTTCATACAAGTAAAAATAACAATAAAGGTTTTTTTACTTCTTCCTTTCCTGATGGGGAAAAATACAACGATGGCTCTATGGTGCAATATATAATAAATTATGAGAGCAGTGCCTATGCACTGAGTTTATCAGACACTGGACCAGACCCTATGTGGCTTCATCACTTTGTCTCTGTGCAGGACGTTTAATGTGTAAAAGGCTACTGTAAACAGGGAAAGAATAATCTGTTCTCTGTATTATGTCCATGGTAGATACAAGAAGTAATTAGCTAAAACTGCAGCATTGAAAACTCAGGTTAAAAACTTCTTCCTATAACAGGAGTAAGGCATCATCATCTGAAAACAGATTGCCTGGAGAGACAGAAGACTTGTCGTCACTGGAGCTTTATTAAGGGCAGAGTCAATAAACATCAGCTAAGAAAACCATTGATGGAGATTGTCATGTCCAGGAGTAGGAAACAAGGGGATGGCATCCTGCAATTCATTCTAGCCTTTTAATTTCAGGACTCAAAACAAACGCTAATGGTGTTTATTTCTTTAGATATGCAGTTAGAATTTCAGTTACAGGCATTTGCTTACTTCTGCAAACTGCAATCTCACCAACTTCTAACTCCTTCCCAACTGTATTGCACATTCAAAGCTTACTCGTTTGTTTGTTTGTTTCCCTCCTGCTAGCTATTCCATCGATAAATGAAAGTGAAGTAACCATCATATTGCTCTTAAATACTACCCCTCAGCATACTGAGAGATTCCAGCTTCATGGCCAAACCACTGCAAAAGAAGAAGCAGAAAAATTTAAAAGACTGTTTCTTTCAAAATGCTCTGATTTGTTTTTTTCTGCTTTTCACCTATGGCTATTAATATATACTTGAGCTGTGTCTTTTTCCTACTGTTTCAAGAATCAACAAAGAAAAATTCCTTCCAGTAGAACCCAAGACAAGAAAAATTTATGAAAAAGTAGGTGAAAGTTCCAGGCAAACAGAAGTTATTGAAATTTAGAAGGTGGCAGGAACAAAATGAAAAATTATGTAGCTCTGTCTAAGAATTTATTTATTAGTCTTGTTTCAGAGCCAGATAAAATCTTTATTCCATATGTCCTTTGATTTTGCTGTAATTCTTTTCAATTAAGATACAGATGAAGGCTTGCATGCTCACCATGTTGTGTTGAACTTGACATACATAAAGATACTCTTAGAAATACAGTAAACAACAAATTGAAAAATAAGTGCTATTTTTTAAATGAAAAAAATTCTTCAAGTGAACACAAGTATTTGCTTCAAGAATATTTAAGAAAATAAACTAACCAAGAAGTTAGTTTCACAATTTAAGATGTGAAAAAACTAAATTTGCTCTAGGCTGGCGTGATCTTTATTATTCATTCAACCTCTTCCTAAACTTTCCTTTTCTTTCTTGTTTTATTAATATACTTGCTGAGCATTTGTTTCTCCTTTCTGTTATTTCTGTAATTTTCACAAAGGCAAATTAAAATCTGTTGCATGACAACTTTATGCAACAGTTCAGTAGTTTCACAGTTCCTACAAATATTCCAAGTCTTTTGCTGTCACGAGTTATGCTCTTCTGTGTGACTTTCAGAAAGCAAAAGCTCTTTATAGGCATCTGCGCTAGTAGTCACATTCTTCATTCAAATGAGTACAGTGGAACAATTCTGTTCTGGTATGTCACAACCACCTGAGAAACCATCTTATGCCCATTGTGGGTTCTATGCCTCCTGATGTGCAATGCAAAGCATCTTTTCAGTTTCCACATGCCTCTGCTGTGTCTCAGAACTCTCTACCTTTTGTCTCAAAACTTGTTTCATCTTGTTTACAATGAGTGGTCTTCAAACTTAGGCATCTAAATGTATCTGCTCAAATTTCTCATGATTATCGTATGTTTTTTCTGTTTTCTTAACATCTTTTGTTCTGTGTTACTGGAGTTACCATTCTAATAGGTATACATTTTAAAATAAACAACTAGAATTAGATTTTTGACGACAGTTTTGGTTTTCCCTGTTTATATTGCTTTGTAGTCATAAAATTTCCATATGTTTTTAAATATTTAAACCTACCTGGGAAATATCATTGCTAATTTGTCCTTCTGCTCATTGCAACTGTCATCAGTGTCGTTTGATGAACTAAAAGGAAGCATTATTTCATGGAATAGTACAGCATTAGACAAATGAAGTTATTTTGCCATTCTCCAATGCTGTTCTTGTTTACAATCCATGAAGGAACTTTGAGTTGTGGAAAACAAGTAAGAAGTTATGGAAACAACGTACAATGGCTAGTGGCAAACCAAATAATCATTTTGCAGACTGTCAACCATCCATATTTTATCTGCAAATGTTGAAAAGGCATCTTACTCTCTCTCTCTCTCTCCCTACAATTAATGTAACTATTTTTAGGTTGTAAGTCTAAAAACAGTTGCTGTCAATTTTCATTGATTTATTAATAATTTTGCTCCCCTTCTACACCCCCTTCCCTTCAGTATCCATCTACCCCAAAAACTCCTGTGGAAATGCAAGTTATGCTATGTGAACTACAAATCTCCTATCTGTGGTATTTTCAGTTACCATCTATCTATCCTTATGCATCCATGTCCTGTCGTTTCTGAAATAGTAGCACAAAATACAGATAATGTTGAGAGTGGCTATGTAAACACAACAAGCATTTTTCTTCACTTTGGAACATGACCTAAAATATGATTACTCTTTGTCATACATCAGTGACTGAAGATCAGTTACTTATTTTTGGTAATTCTGAATAATTATCAATAATAATAAAAACTAATAATGATAGTACTATATTAATAATAATACATCAGTCTTGAGATTACCTGCTGCAATTTCCTGAGGTTTTTCAACATCCCTACTGATGCAATCTCAACAATACTGAGTACAGTGGGATAGTAACTTGCAGTTACAGTGCTCCTAATGTATACAGTTTGCCTTAGTTGCCATGAGATGCACATTCCACCTGACACCATACCTGGACTTCCATAAGGCCTTTGACATTGTTTCTCATTGCATTCTCATGAAAAAATGAGTGCTTATGGCTTGGATGGGCATACGCTCTGCTGAGTAAAACACTGGCTGGACAGTCAGACCTCAAGAGTGGTGGTGAATGGAGTTGAATCCAGCTGGCAGCCAGTCACAAGTGGTGTTCCTTATGGCTCAGTACTGGGACAACTTCTGTTTAACATCTTCATCAGTGATCTTGATGAGGAGACAGAGTGCACCCTCAGGAATTTTGCAGATAACACCAAGTTGGGTGGGAGTGTTGGTCTGCTTGAGGGTAGGGAGGCTCTGCAGAGAGACTTGGACAGACTGGATTGATGAGCAATGGTCAAATTTATGTGCTTCAACAAGACTGAGTGTTGGGTCCTGCGCTTGGGCCACAACACGGCCATGCAACCCTACAGGCGTGGGACAGAAAGAGTGCCTCTATAGAAAGCTGCTCAAAGGAAAGGCAACTCGGGATACTGATCAACGAGGAGCTGAACATGAGCCAGCAGCGTGCCCAGGTGGCCAAGAGAGCCAACAGCATCCTGGCTTGTATTAGAAATAGTGTGGCAAGCAGGACCAGGAAGGTGATTGTCCCTTTTGTATTCAGCATTGATGAGGTCACACCTCAAGTACTGTGCTCAGTTATGGGCATCTCAATACAAGAAAGACATTGAGGTGATGGAGCAGGTCCAGAGAAGAGCAACAAAGCTGGTGAAGCACCTAGAAAACAAGTCTTATGAGGAGAAGCTAAGGGAACTGGTGCTGCTTAGTCTGAAGAAAAGAAGGCTGAGAAGGAGACCCTATTGCTTTGTACAACCACCTTAAAGGAGGTTGTAGAGAGGAAGGCACTGGTCTTACAAGTAACAAGAAACAGGATGCACTACAAAGAGAAACCAAAAACTGTAAAATAGGTTAATTTCACTGGGATAAGAATGGAATTGATACACTGCAGGCATGGGAGAGGTTACAACCCAAAACTCTTAGAAAAAATGTATTGCCTAATGTTATCAACAAAAAATCACCCTGAAAAATCTCGTTTCATCATTTCTTCACTATAGCAAGTGTTCTCCACAATCACGCTCCCCACCCCAGGACCTATATTCTTTGTAGGAATTCTTGACAATCATGGCTAAACTTTCATTCTGGCCAACGCCTGGGCATTTTCAGTGTGTTTCAGCATTGCTGGCATCTTTCCTAAAAGTGGAAACTAGGACATTTTTATAATAAGACAAAAATAAAAAAGGAAAAAATTGTCCTATTCACCCATTTCTCTGTGTGGAGGTTTCACATTTGTGCTTTTAATGCAATTAATCAAAGACTAAATGTATTCGTATTCTCTGAATGGTTTGGGAATACTTTCATATTTTCTCAGTGTAGCAGTGTGAAATGGTGCAGGATGCCAATGGATAATAGTTCTGGGAAAGATATCTTTCATACTAGGACAGTTCTTATGGGTTTTGTTTTAGATGATGGATTGCAAGTTCTCAGTCATTTACAAGCTACAGGCTTTACATGTGCTGACTGCATTATCAAATCTCTCACTCAGTTTGAAAATCACAGCATTTTAATTGAAAGGAATGCTAGACCTTCCTGCTGTGTAAGTGTGGGAAGGTTGTTAAACTCTGACAAACAACCTTCCCATTTCAGAAAAATGAGCAAATACCATACAGATGTCTTTACCACAGTAACCAATGGGCTGAGAGGTGAGTTGGCACACATTCAAGTGCAAAATATTAAACCCTGTGCTACAAGGACCTACCTCTTCAGATTCACTGACTTGGAAGAGAATGCATATCTGTAATGCCTAACAATGGTGTGGGTCCCCCTAGGACTGCCATAGAATATACCTCCTCCTGTGAGCATAGTTTGGGTGTACAATAGATATTACTGGATCTATTTCAGTAAGAGAAGGGATCAGAGCAAGGGAATTGGGCATTTGTAGAGCAGGATCTTGAAGGTCAGATCAGTGCAGCTCCTCAAATGGTGGAGTTTAATTTACCTCAGATCTCACACAGTATAAGAAACCTCAGTAAGAAGTGAATGGTTTGGGGACTTGACACTGTGAAATGTCTTAATATAAGCAGTATATTGGATTTAAAAATAAATTAGGAACTCTACATCCACAGTTCCTTTTACAGTTGTTGAAAATATTGCCTTTTCCAGTGGCTGGAAAGTTGCATTTGGAATGGTAATGTATACATATAGGTTGCACAACATTTATGTATGGGTTTTGTAGGTAATGAATTTAACTTCACAGGTTGCTGCTGATGTTCTGGCTCCCCTCTTCTAATCCCTGTTCTGAGGACCTACCTTTGACAAGTAACTTTCACAGCTGCTTTTGGAAAAGCTAAAAACTTGTTTTTGTTGAGAGGGAAGAAGATATGTGCAGATTTCTGGAAATGTGAAAGCATCCTTTAAATGATTCATTTTCAGGTACATTTATTATTTGAGTGTATATTAATATTTCTAGGGTATATTTAGTGTTTGTCTTGATGGCATTTATGAAGACATTGGTTTAGTATTAATATGTGGATAATAAGGCTGACACCAAATTAGGGTGAATGACTAACAGTGAGATTGAAATGTCTGGAAAAGTACCTGTTTTTGGACCTTCACATGAATAATCCCTAGTATTGTACAATCTAAGTTTTTCAATTTAAAAAAAAATAAAAATAATAAAAAAAAAGAGATTTAAAAGAAAGATTGAAATCGGAAGGTTTGACTGGTTTTTTTAGGTGCAATCTAAAGTTTTACAAGACTTACAGAAATGTGGTTACCCTGAAAGTTCAGTTGTAAGATTGCTGTTGTAAATTACTATTTCTGGAAAGAAAGATCACAGAGTGTCTCAAAGTCCATGCACTTAGTTGAAGAAGTGGTTACTGATAGTGTTCAGTAAATATTCAAGGCAAACAGTTTAAATCTACAGTGATTCTGTTAAGTAAATTTTCTAGAATTAGATTTGCAATAATTGCCAGGGGTGGACCACTAATATGAAAAAATCACTTTTTACTCCTGAACATTCTTTGCCATGCTATATTTGAATCAGGATTACTATTAAATGTCTTAAACTTTTTCTTCAGGGAGATATTTTTATTTTTTCTGATTTCTCTCTCATTAATGTGAAATTAGAAGTCATCTGGTAGACCTGAAGAGCAAGTAGTAATAGTTTATTATAAGCACTTTATTTTGACTCTCTTTCCTTCTTTAAATGCAATGAAGTACCTTTTATGCGCTTTGTTGTTGTAGATATCTGATGAACCTTTTCTTTAACAGCTGCCAAGGGCACAGCAAAGTAACTACTTTGGCAGGTGCTCCTGACCAAACCCTCTGCTTCCATGGCTACTTGTTCTTTAAAAGAATTTGTGTTCCTAAGTGTTAAAAAGTCAAGATCTTTTTTAGTATGCTCCTTGTGGAATGATAGCTTGGCTTCCAATACCATAAATCATCAGATCGTTGTTCCAGATAGTGAAAAAGTATTGGTGTTAGCTGGCTGTATAATAAGGCTGTTTCTAATGGGAATTCATGTTCGTCTCATGCTCTTCCAGTTCAGGAGAAGAATACCGAATGAGATACAGCTCCTGTCATACAATATTCTAGCTTTCTCTTTGATCTCTCAGCATCAGTTTTGACCACAGTACTGCCAAAAAGGCAAGTTGTGCTCTTTTCCCTGCCTCCAGCTGTCTGTTCCTGCCACCTCTCTTGTGTCAGCACTAGTGATTGTTCAGCTGTTCTGGGAAAAATAATAACTTGGGGAGGCAGGTCTAGTTTTTAGTCATTTCAAGGAACTGACATAACTGGTGAGCTACGTGATTTAAGTACTGACATAGCAAAGGATGTGCCCAGCAAAAGAGAAAAAATTGAGGGCTATCTTTCTGGTGGCAACACAGTCTGAGATCAGAGAAACCATTACTAAAGTTTACAGAATGAAAAAATTCCCTTAAAAAAGCTTTGGCAGGGATCTGCAAATGTTTGTTCAACTCTGGAATGCAGCAAGTGGTTGCTGCTTAATTCTGCTAGTATCTGACCTCGTACCCTGCTCTGTCACCTGCATTTTCAATTTCAGTGGTACCTGAACATTTCTATTAGAACAACTGATGTAGGTAGTTAGGTTTGTTTTCCCTTATGTTTATCAATGTATACTGATGCAATTCTTGATTAATTTCTAAGAAATTTGTAGGAATTTGCAAGAGAAAACAAAGATTTTGCTTTTAGTTCTGAAAGTGCTGAAGCTCAATTTTTCTAGTGAAGTCAACAGACGGAAGAATAGAAATTCTTTCTATTACTCTTAATGCCTTCTGGTGGTACAGTTTGTTTTCAGAGGAGCCTGGTTGTCATGGGAGACACAGTGGGAAATTTAGTGTTTTGAGCTAAAGACATTCTATAGTATCTTTCTATTGAACTCTGTAAAAGTGAAATATTGCTGTATGGATAGTATAATAAATTAATATGTTGCTACTATTTGTATCGACTAGATGTCTTAAAATCATCATTTGTTCAGGTTTTTTTTCTGGTGGGTTTTTTGTTTTTTTTTTTACTAGATACTTAAAGAGTAATACTAAAGAGTCCAAAATATGTGCAGTTTCAGACACTGAGCACTAGCCGTTATTAAAGACAAGATTAGAAGCAGACAAATTAAAAACACATGCTAAAGCTGCACAGTTGCCTGTATAGGCCAGTTGATCTTTAGCTAACTTCTTTCTACTCATATGATCACTTTCATCAGTTGTTGAAGAAATGATCCTGAATAAATCTGAAATATTGAGAAAAGTTGTGAGTTTCTAAGCGGCTGTCGGCCTGAATAAGGAGAAGCTGGGAGAAAACTTGAGGGGTGCTTGCTTATATCTTGTTTTTCCTAGAGACAGCACAAATAGTTTATTGCAAATTCAGGGTTGCGGTCTGTTTTCTGAAATAAAACATTGCCTGTTCTTTCCTCCCCCCTAACAGAATTACCAATCCTGCATAATGTATGCACACAGAAGACTGTACATTATATTAGACCTCTGAAGGAAAAATTCCACTGTAGATCCAGATAACTGAGTATTCTTGAGTTTGTACTGGATTAATTTAGCAAAAGCTGTCAAGGTGGTTTGAGACAGGATAATGGAGCCAGGCAGGTCCTTGACCTGAACCAGTATGACTGTACCTCTGGAGGTCATCTGATCCAGCAACCCATTACCTGTCTGATGAAGCATTCAAATATTTATGGCTGTTTGGGGTTTTAGCAGGTTGGGTTGTTTGATTGTTTTTTTCCTTCTAGTTGGGGTTACTCTGTCAGAGAGAAACATGATGACATGGGTTTGTCTTCTTCATGGCAGCCAGTTATGTTGTACATGCCTGGACCTGGAAGCTAGGCAGTTCTCCTAATTTCTGCAATTCTGGAAAGGTCTGACTGATTCTCTTGTAATTAGGCTCATAGTACTTACTATAGATTATGTAATTTAATGCTGAAGTAGTAAATAAGTGATGTTGCCTTGAAAACCACACTAGAAAATTTCGAAAGTGAAAGGGTCTTCCTTTTAGTGCCTAATCTCCATAGGGGATTTTAAAATCTCAGGCAGCTTTAAGTGGATGTTTAGCTCAAATCTTAAAGTCTTTTGCTTTCAGCTGCTGAGGTTTTCCTCCAGTTCCCAACCAAATGAAGGTGAGGAATTTGATTTCTTCCTCCTCCTTTTCCAAATACAAATAAAATAATATATATATATAAAAGAGAGAACACAGGGTGACACTGTGTATTATATCACTTCAAATAAAAGCTATATGGGAAAAAAAGATCTGTGATACACTTGGTGATTAGAATTTGTTTGGGGGTTAAAAACAATTAGTTGAATGATCCATATAATTTGAAGAACTTTGTGCAATACTGCTGCAGCAAATTCTTTTTAGTAAAACATACCAGACAAAATTTATACAATTAAAAATTTGTTTCCCTTCCATGTCTTTAACTTCTAACATGATTTTCACAGTGTCTTTCAGACTCCATAATACGTGTTTCTTTTAGCATTAAACTGATCACTTGTATTTTAAGTTGGTGATTAAATAAAAGATTTATTTTCTTCAGAATTTGGTAGTTTCTATGTAGTTAAACTTAGGAACTGTATCATAGCACTAACTGCAATCTACTTTTGCAAACTCTGACATAAGTAATTAACATGGATTCTAAATGCATTGGTGTGTTTATATTTTCTTAATATTTATTTTTATGAAATAATGAAAGTTATGTTTGATATCTGAGTTCATAAAAGCTTCAAGTATTTTACTGTATTATCAGCTGCTGTATTGCATCAGAGGATTCTGTATCACATCAGGGAATACTTGATTTGCAATAGGATACTAAATGTCAGTGTAGTATAAAACTTGCATAATTTGTATTTTTAAAAGTTTTTAATATACTAGATTGAGTGGATTATTTTTATATTTTGTCAGTAGCTTAATAGTAATGAAGAAGCTCATCTTGTCTCCCTAAACTGAAACTGTCACAGAACAGTATCATCCTGCTGAGTTCCAGTACTATATGAGTGTTTTAGGCAAAGGGAAGGAAACAGAAGTCACATTTCCCTGTGTTTTCATACCAACTGCCATAGAAATCAGACATGATAGATCTTTCTTCATCACAGTCTACAAAATCCTCAAGTGGTAGGGATCTTTAAGGATTTTTCCTTTTTCTTTAAGTGGAATACATAGCTAAAGGAGGGATTGCTTTGTGATGACCCTGAATTCATGAGTTGCTTATTTAAGCATGGTATTACCTTTGTGGCATGCTTCTTCCCCAGAAAGACTGACATCTTAGTGACATTCAATAATCATAGAATCACAATCTTAGACTCATAGAATGGTTTGAGTTGGAGGGAGCTTTTAAAGGTCATCTAGTCCAACTGCCCTGCAATGAGCAGGGATATCTTCAAGTAGATCATGTTGCTCAAAGCCTCATCCAACCTGACCTAGAATCAGGGGTGGGGCTTCTACCACCTCTCTAGGCAACATCTGCCAGTTTTTCATCGCTGTAAAAAATTTCTTCCTCACATCTAGTCTAAATCTACCCTCTTTCAAGTTAAGACCATTACCCTTGTCCTGTTGCAACAGGCACTGCTGAAAAGGTTGTCCCCATCTTTCTTGTAAGCCTCCGTTAAGTACTGAAAGGCCACAATAAGGTCTCCCTGGAGCCTTCCCTTCTGCAGCCTGAACAACCCCAACACTTTCAGCCTGTTTTCATAGAGGGAGGTTCCAGCCCTCTGATCATTTCTGTGGCCCTCCCCTGGACCAGCTCCAACAGGTCCATGTCCGTCTTCTGCTGAGGGCTCCAGAGCTGCACACAGTATTCCAGGTGAAGTCTCACCAGAGCAGAGCATCAGAATCACCTCCCTTGAACTGCAGGCTATGCTTTTTTTGATGCAACCCAGTATAAGGTTTGCCTTCTGGGCTTTGGCCACATCATGCCCAGCTTTTCATCCACCAGCACCCCCAAGTCCTTGTCTGCATGGCTGCTCTCAATCACATTGTCCTCCAGCCTGTATTGATACTGTGGATTGACCCAACCCACGTGCAGGACCTTGCACTTGGTGTTGTTCAACCCCATGAGGTTCACACAGGCCCACTTCTCAAGCGTGTCTAGGTCCCTCTGGATGGCATCCTGACCTTCTGGTGTGTCAACTGCACCACTCAGCTCGGTGTCATCTGCGAACTGTCTGAGAGTGCACTCAATCTCACTATGTCCTTGATGAAGACATTAAACAGTGCTGGCTGCAGTATGGAAACCTGAGGGACATCAGTTGTCACCAATAATGCATCATATCATAGTGTTAAGGATACCTATTGGCACTGTGAATGTCTTATTAAGCTAGTAGTTCTCTACGAAATAGAAAGTTAATCAAATCAGCCAACTGTATGACAGTATCAAAAATACCTTTGAACAATGATGATAAAATTTCTCTCAATGGACTTTTCAAAAGCAAACTCGTAGACACTGAAGTTCAAATACCTGCTGGGCTCCATCTATAGTAAAAGGAGTGGCACTTCCAGAGGGCAGATCAGCAGAATATGAGTTGGAAAACTGAGTTGCAGACCATGTTTCTTTGCCAAATATGTTGCATTTGGCTACAGGGACTTGGGCACCCTCAAATTATGGTAGGGTATGCAGCAAAAATCCACTAATTTCATTTTGGGCTTGGTTTTGGTGGAGTTTTTCTGTTTGTTAATGTTCTTTTTAATGGTTTCAGAAATGGTTCGCCATCCACATTCTGATGGACTTCAGACCTAAGATGTCTGCCCTACATATATGTTCATCTACTCTGTTTTCATTCCCTGTTGAAATACTGTCAAAATTATGGGGTTTTGCTGTTCAGAGGATTCCCCCTTTGAAAATGAAAAGCATTCACTGAACTGCTAGACATCTTTTAAAGAAGAAATTCATTTGATGCTATGGTACCTACAACCCTATGCTAGCCAGCAGTAAATACAGACTATTGAACATATGCTTTCTTGGCTAGTAGTCAGAATTCTTTAGCAGAGTTTCTTTTATGTGTACACTCCCTTTTGAGCTCATGGAATAGTGACAACATGTTTTCTAAAGAAAACCTGTGTATGAGAAAATTGCTTAGACATGCATAAGTCTTTTTCAAGAAGCTGTCAAGGATTTGTATTGATGCTTGATAGTATGTTATTAACATGCTTACAAAACTAATTTAAAAGCAATAGAGCAGGGCTGTTTATACTATTTGTGGTAATATTACCATTACTAATTACATTATATTGAAACACTGATACAAATCAACTTCTGGCTATGTCAGGATTAGTGTGGAATGGTATAATGAGACAAGATTTTAGACCTTTGAGTTCAGTTTGGCATTATGCTGTTGAAAAAATTTTTTTTGTCTTGTTCTTTAATATGAGTGGAACATGTTTCCTACCCAAAATACTGCAAACAGCTTTATTTATTTGCTTCTGTTTTCACTTAAAGGTTGGCTTTTCAGAATTAGGAAAAATTTCAAGAGATTGAAAAAGATATTTATTTCAAAATGGAGTCATGTTTACGAACAAACACAGTAGGGAAGGTGTAATTTCTTTTTCCCTTTAATATGGAGATAATGGATGACAAAGGGATCAATACAGACCCGTTAAGATATCTGGGGGTGTGAATCAGCCTTTGACTGATTAGGCAGGCATCTGTGTTAATTCTTTTGCTAAGTATGAAAGGGGTTAAACCTCAGTACAACTCCTTCCTCTCCTTCAAATATTAACATTAGTATAAGAACTGGGATAAAATTTGTGACATTCAGACAGAAGAGAAAATAAGATTAGACTTACTAGAAACAAAGGGCATAAATAATGGATTAGGAATATCTGTAACAGTACAGGTTCTGCATGTAAATCTTGACAAAATATTTTTTCCAGTCTGTGAAAGGGAAAAGTTACTAACACTGGGCTCCATCAGTCATATCCTAGGCATTGTAATCAGAGTAATTTCTGAAGTTTCTTTCAAACATTTCTTTGTCTCTTTGATATCCTGATGGTCTTCATTAGGATTTCTGTATCAGTATTCATTATAGTGAGAAAAATAAACAACTCATAATAATCTCCTTATAATTTTCTTCTGACTGTTATCAGTTTACACTTATTTTCTTTGAATGGCAACAATAATTAACTGTACCCCTCCTCTCTTCAACCAGAATTCTTCTACGTCCTTCATAATTTGTTGACTTTATAATAGAGAATGGCCATGCTATCTGTGGAAATCATTCCCAGAAAATTTCAATGTATGTGCTTATTCCCAGCATGGATCTGAGCTTATAGAACTCACAGGATTGGAATCAAAGCATTAAATTGGGGAAAAAAAATAGTACATGGAGTCAAAGAGCCAATTTCAAAACTGAATCGCATCTGCTATTGGGATTTTAGTAAATATGTACCTTTGATAACTAAGAGTCTTCCCATGAGACTAAACTCCTCTTCTAAGGTGTAAAGGATTGTCCTTTGCAACAAGTACAAATGTGTGCTCTTTTTTTGTTTTCTTATTTCATATAGTTTGCTAACTTGATGCTGCAACTACTGAAATAATCTGTCCCCTGGATGTTGCTGTGCTTTCATGTAACTGACTCTTCTGTATTTTCACATGCAGAGAGTTTCACGGTCGTGAGCTGTAATATATAGACTTCTGTCATGCACTTTGGCCACAGTGTATCCACAGAATAGGTGCAGTGCAGTGAAGAGCAGTTCAAAGAGCCAGTCACTGTTTATCAGGTAGTGGTTTGAATCTTTGATCTTTTTGACCTTAGAGTTACCAATAAGTAGTCTACTTGTGTTTTTTCATAGATAAATCACATCTGCTTTGAGCTAAATTGAAACCACAAGTTTATTTAATGTAGGAGTAATCCACAGAAGCCTAAAGGATTGTCATCTCTTTTTCAAGAACCACACATTATTCTTTGTCCTATGTGATGATGTCTTTTGTTTGTCCTTGGGGTGAGTATGGAAGACATCTTAGATCATAATTTTAGGCAACACTGAAGAAGCAAAAAATCATAATCATTTGATATTTGCAGAACGATAATGTAGTCTTTTATGGCTGATACCAGTTATGACCTGCCATCATTAACCAGATCCATTTCAGCCATTAAGAATTGCACTGTACTGCAAAAACCAAGAGATTTTTAGTTAATAATTGGATTATGTTGTCCTTATGAGTGGATTGCATCTAGAGTCTGTGTTGAAAATAAGCAGTCTTGTGTTGAAAATATATGTTACCTTACATGTGATAAAATTTTATACCTGTCAAATGTTATCACAACAGGAGATCAGTGTTTAGTAGACATTACGTAAACAATAAAGAGATGACAGCAATTAATTCATTGTAGAATATGAAAGGTGAACTTGCTGTTATGTTTGCATTGTCTTTGCAGCCTTAGTTCCTCTTTATGTCTCAATTTAACAGTTACTAGTCAAGTACAGGACTTGGCACAAAGGCAGGGAATGTAGGTCTGTGAGGAAATGTTGACTAAGCCGCATGATTCTAACAGTAAAGTTTTGATAGCATAGACTATTATTTTGGAAGCACAGAGGTCCCATGGGGGAATGCACGTACTTTGAGAATCAAAACTGAATTATGAAGTCTCCTTTTGCTCGCATCTGATGGGCAGAATTTCTCCGTGATCTCCAAGACATTTCTTTCACTAGATTTTCTCTATTCTGTATTCAGTGCTAACACTGGTACAGGTAGATTCTAGAGTAGACTTGTCTTGGTTTTTTTTTGTTTTTTTTTTTTAAAGAGTAGTGAAAATTGTACTTGGTTTCTTTATCTAACAAAATGTTCATTTGCCTTTCTAAAAATATACTTAATTGCTCACACAGAAAAATAATTGCATGTCTTGTGAACCTTTCAGTTCTAACACTGACATTATATTCTTATTTTCATTCTTTTTAACAAATTACAATTTACCTTCTAAGGTTTTACTTCATCCTTTAGAAAGTGACTGTGCCTGTGTGAGAGTTTTTTATTGGTTTTGTTTTTGAAAACAAGCAAAACTGCTTATCTCTGTAACAGATGTAGTTACTGCTTTTGCTTTCTGGTGCTGGTTTTTTTTTTTCCTCTTCCATGATGAGCAACCATCACCAGTAGGTATTATTTATTTAATATTATTGTGTGTTTTCAAGTCCTGTAAATTACAGCATTTAAAAATAAAAACAAGCTGCAGGCAGAAGAATGCTGAAGTCAATTGAAAGCATTCCAGCTGGCAAAGAAGAGAACCCAGTGAGTTGGCAAGGACTTATCTGGTGCTGCTTCTTCAACTGAATGTTTATTGTGGAGGCATTTTGTGTGTGTGTATGAATGTGTCGAAGTGCAAATCAATCCATCATCGTTTTTTCTCTTTCTTTTTGTCATCTGCTGAATCTTTTATTTCTTTACTCTAATTAAAAGATCAGCAGTTCATTGTACTTGAATTTCTCATAAATAATTAAAGCAATGTTATGGAATCTTCATGGATACTACATACTACCACTTCACAGGATGGTATAATCCTATGTAAGAATCCATGCAGAACTGTGTCATTTCTAGACCTTATACTAGTGCAGTACAGCCTCTTACAGACTCTGTAAATGAGCAATTAAATGCTGTGCTGTCCTGTCAGTTCTCTCATAGATATATATATATATACACTGCTGTGCTGTTGAAGTGTAAAAAATGAACAAAGGAAATTATCCTTGCAAAGGCCTATTAATGATCAGCCATAAACAAATCTCAGTTCTTCTGAAGACACTGTTATTAGTACTACCTGATTTGACAGGTTGTGGTGTATTTTATTTTTATTTCTCTGCAAGAGCCTCCTATACTATTTCATTGGGATAAAATTGAGAATTATGGTGAGGTAATGATGCTACTGCATTACAACCAAAAGACAGTAAATTATTCTGAATACAGAAATGTCTTGCTAGGTTTTGTTGCATTGTTTGTTTCTTTTTTTTTTGTTTTTAAACTGTAAAAGAATTGCCATTTTCATGAAATAAGCTATCAACAGTCTACCAGTTGAAGTGATTTATTGACATATACAAATAAGGATTTTATTTTATTCCTTTCAAGCACTAGAATGTCAGACATATATTGCAAGTTGTGTGATGCTAGGTGGACATTGAACCTCAGTCCCTTAACTCCGCACTTGCATGGAGAGACGAGGCTGTTCAGAGTCCCTTATGTTTTGGTCTATTATTTTCAGAGAGGTTTACCTGATTAGAAAGCTTGTGTACACATGTTTCAGTTGTGCAATTCAGACAGCTTAACTTCCACAGGCACTGTGCAACATCATCTGTATGAACTGTTTGCAAAGGCCAAAACAAAGCATTTGCTTTGGTGTTCAGGTAACCTTCAGGTGTGTTCAGAATTGGGGGTTTATTTGTGAAATTGAGCTAAACATTTGAGGATACCAAAGTACAGCAGGTTTTCTTCCTCAGACAAGGTTATGATTTCTGATATCTGTACTTTTTAATGTATGATCCTAGAAGAAAAGGAGAGGAAAAAACTAAGAAGTTTGATTAATGGAAGAAGCTTAGGCAGAGCTAAGTTTGAGGACTGATTTCAGAGCTCTTAGGCTGGAAAAAAATGTCCCATTAATTTTAGTGGGAGTTTTGACTGCACAAGGACTTTCAAGATCAAGTGCTTTCTTGTTCATTAAAGGATAGAAGGTAATTAGAAATAAAGCACAGAAAAGATTTTATATAGTATTGCTTTTGTCAGCTGAAAAAAATCCATATTATTGTAGGAGTTTTAGGCTAATCTCCCTTTCTTGCATAAAATGATGACACAGTAGGTTGTTTTCATTATTCTTAGAGGTCTGTGGTTCTATCTATTAATTTTATTGGGAAAAAGCAATTGGCAAGTGTTTTCTGTGTTATTTTCCTTGCTGTTGGATTGCCATCTCATCTATGATGCTGACTTGGTCATTTCACTCCTCTGTCCAAACTGTTTAGTGCAAGATATTCCCACAACATTTTTGTTTGTAAGTGTTGGATGATAAATTAAATAAAAAGCCAGTGCACATTTTAGTTGAAGGATTTTGCTGATGTCAGCTCATGAAATAGAGGAATACTTGCAAAGAAAATGATAAAATTCTACTAAGTTTCACAGAGACAAGACTTGCATATTTATATGATATATATTTTAAAATTATTTTGACTTTTGAACACCTGTTAGGGAAGAAGCTATATGTACTTAAGACTGAATTGTAAATGTATGACAGTTATGAGCCATTTCAGGCATCATGAATTTAGGCCACCAATTGATCAGAGTACTTTCTACAATGACCTCAGGGACAAGGGACTTGTGTCCTGTTAGAACTTCAAACCATTCTTTGCAATCCTTAAAAATACACTTCATGTTACTCGTTCCTCACAGCTACCTTTTTTCTCTCCCCCTGCCTCGCTGTATCAAAACTTTTTTCTGCCCTCAGCTTCTATCTGTAATTTATTTGCATGTCCACGTTGGGATTGCCTCTAGCTGTAAGACTGAAAGCAGGAGTCACTTTCTTTACAGCTTGCTACCATGTGCTGCTGCACACAGGGAAGCTGTGGGAGGATTGGGACCCAGAGAAACTGTTGCTTGCCTCGTTCTCTTTGCTACTCCTGCAGTCCATAATGATCTTAACCATACATAAAAGCAAGGAAAAGTGAGAAAGACGTATTTCATTCCTGATGGAGCAGTAGTCTGCCTTTTGAGAAAGTACTTATGTACAAAAAAGGCATCATATTTAATGATGCTGTGCATTTGCCTTTTCAATCTGTAGTTGTTATATGAGCGAGATTTATTCCTGCTCATTTGAGTTTTGTTTTGATGGTCTCCCTAAGCTTTCAACTAGCAAAGGGAATGGGGGAAACATTCATTATTTTTTGTTATTCAAATTAATCTTGTGATTCCTTTGCAATTATTTTCAGGAAACAATACTTATTATTTCTGCAAAGGTGACTTATTTCTGTGAAGGTGACTTTCTAACAAGTAAGAAAGTATTTGATAATATGGGGTCTGCCTTCAAAAACTCGGAACTTTATCAAAGTGGATAGAACTGTGCAATATACATTCTAAAAAGAGAGCTTGATCCACTGGGAGTCCTCCTTTTTTTTTTTACCAGTTTAGTTCTATTGCCTTTGGGTGAATTGCTCTTCATTTGTACTCATGTAAGAGAGGAAAACAATCATATGTAAAATATCAGAGGACATACAGGCAGATTTTAAAATGAGGCATTCTTTATCTTTCTGTTAAGCTATACTTATTGATCTACATAAATTGTGTAAGTACCTTTTCATTCAGAGTGTAAGAACAAATAACATTTCTGCTTGTGTAAAACATTTTTTTTTTTTTTCCAAATGAAATTTTTGGTGGCAAAATAGCAGAGGAGAATATTTTTAGTAGGTGAAATATTTAAGATGACTTTCTACTTTCAGGGGAATTTCTTGAAAAAGCTTTCAGAACTATGGTATAATTTTCCAAGAACACAGAACTTGTGTGAGATATCTGAAGTACCTGTTGGGAGTACTTTGGAAGAGACATGTTTTCCATTGCGAGTGAAAGTACTATTTGATGTAAAGTTTTCTGAGGATTGTGCTCACTATATGATGATACAGGAACAGATAAACTGTTCTCTACAGATACTGATGTCCTTTCTGAATATGATGTGCAGAGTGCTTGTTTGCAATTTGGGCATATTACTCTACAGAGAATGGATTTGAAAGTGTACAGCTTTCCAGAAACATTGCTCTTAATGTAATGTTCTCTCTCTGGGAAGCTTTCTTTCCTCAAATAAAATAGAACAGTACAAAAGCCTAGTTCTGGGTTTATATTTGAGTTTTTGACTCTCTTTCCAAATGCATGCGTTGCTCTGGCTTAGACTGTTCAGGATTATTGAGATACTATTCTCCTGTTGCGTAGCATAACCAATACAATTCCCCTAGGAATAGGCAGTTTTGAAGGTTCTGCAAATTCTGTAACCTACTGAACTTTCTCTTCACCCCTCTTTTACAGCCAGATAGACACGGAGTCTTTGGAGACATGATATTTGTGGGTGTCTGAGTATTATACTCAGGAGGGAACCTGAAGTACATAGTGCTATTTATATTCAGTTAGTAACAGAGCATGAACATCCATTACTGCTCCCACATTAAACACAGCTTTAATTGCAGTTTTAAATATCCGCTGGTTTTGCTTTTTAGAGTCTCGAGGTTGATTAATAATATCTTAATAAAAAGCTTAATAGTGCATTAAACTAAAAAAAAAGTTTCTTATTATGAGACAGTGATTTCACTTGGTAGTTCACTAAACAGAACAATAAAAATCCATCTGAAAATCTGTTGCCTGGCTGCAACAAAAATGTTTTATGATGAGCCTTCAGAAACTAAACTGATGTTTCACGTAGCATTTTAAATGTTACCATGTGTATGTTTGGTAACACTAGGCTGTGACCTTTGAAGTTTGTGAAGAACAAAAAAAAATTATCTATCTTCTGTAGAAATTTGCTCACATTTTGCTTTCTGTATGGTACCAATATTGGGCCACTGGGGAGGTGGGTTATCTGAAGATTTGTAGTAAGAATGACACATCTTTTTTATTTAAATATTATTGCTTTTTAGGCACTGAATTTTGGAGATATGCCGAAGTACTTGTGGGAGATTTGGGTACCTGACAAACTATGGGTGGTAAGATACCAGATCCACTGAAATAAATAAAGATTTAATTTTAAGATAGGTACTTTAGGCCCTGCCGTCACTGAATTCAATGGGCAAAACTCCTTCAGGGCTTACAGGAAGTGCATTACTGCAAATTTATGCAAGTGTACTTCCATCCTTTTCAATATTCTCACACTGGCGTGAAGCTGAAGTAATGCCTGTAGTGAAGTAGAACTGTGCAGTGCCATCTGACAAAGGCAAGAGAGAACTGCTCAGCTGAAGGTTACAATAAGACGACTTCTCTTATCTCTACTCAGACAAGCAAGCAGTTAGCACTTGGTTTAAGGTACATCAGAATAAGAAAATTTTCTGGAAACTGGAGTTTCCAGTATCAGACATTAAATTTAAATCTATATTTTAGCTACTTACTAAGTATTTGACTTTTTAGCCATAATAGTAACCTAAATAGTTGTTTCCTTTGTAATATAGGGCTCTTTCCCCAGAACTAAGCACTCTGTGGCACTTGGTTTAAGCTCCATCAGAGGAAGAAAATTTCCTGGAAACTGGAGTTTCCCTTATCGCACATTAAATCTAAACTTATGTTTTCTACCTACCTACTGGATATTTGACTTTTTAGCTGTGATAGTATGCTATTTTAGCCTCAGTATAGGCATTTCAGCAGTAAGAGATTTGCTTTAGCTTTTAGTGTAAAATATTCTGAATAAACTCTGCTGAATCTCTATTAGTATACTATAAAATTTGTATAGATATGTAACTCTGGATATCTATCTTATCTGTCTCTTCTCTAATGATAGAGAGTGCTGTGGTTATATATTAATTCAGCAACACAAGAATTTTGAAGGAAATTCTGAATGAGAAGAAAACATCATACACAGTTAGGACAAAGTAATTTAAAGTGAACACGATAATGAGTGGGATTTGCAGTTGGACTAAAAGATCATTGTAGGTCCCTTCCATATTCTATTCCATTATATTCCATTCCAGATACTACGGATGTAGATGCCTGTGACTAGATATAAATTCTTATTAAAGCAATGGAAAATGTTTAGGCCACACTGAGTTGGATTCAGCCAGTAGAGCGCCGTATAAGACTAAACATGCACTTAAACTCTTAGCTCAGTTTTGGGATGTCTTTTTTTCTTGTATTGGTACTAGAGAGTAATATTTTAACAGAAGCTGTCACTTAATATTTTATTTCATTAGATATTAATTGCAAAATAAAGAGTCCTGATTGACTGTTTTATTTAGAGCTCTGAGAACAATATATATATAGTAGAGCTCTGAGAACAATATATAGAGAGAGAGAGTATAAAATGATCAAATCCAATTTTTTTTGAGGGGAAGTATATATTCTATACATTATGTTGTGAAAGCTAGTCTTTTAAGAGTTATAGGTCTTAAGGAAATCTTTTTCATGGAATTTAGATATGAATTACTAGAAGGTAAGTTCTAAACAGGAAGAAGTTTTAAGGTTATTTCTGGAAGATTTTATGGAACACTCTCACCCTTTCCCTAAGAATTGTTGCTTTTTGTCAGGCAAATGTTTTCAGCTAACTTCAATAATTCAAGAGAATTAAAGAAATGGGTGAACTATTTCCCATGTCTGTTACAGATTTTTAAAACTGTGAAAAATCTCTTCCTTTTCAATACCAACTGGTATTTGGCATGGAAAACTTTGGGCTTTTTTTCCCTAGCTGACAACAGCAGCCTGGCTCACCAGTTTAATTAAAGCTTCTTTTCCATTCATGTGAATGTTAGGAAATTAAAAAATCCTCCAAGCCTTTACTTATGGAAAACACTTAAGTATTTTAATTTATTTTTGTCATTTTAATATTGATACATCTTCACAGTCTGAGTAATAACTAAGTAATGTTGATGGTCTGTAGAGTCACTGAGGACTGATCATTTTGCAACACATTACTGCATATGAATAATGGTGTATTCTATTCTTGCTTTTTAAAACAGAGTTGAATTACCTGTAAGTACTTTGCTCATCTAAATAGCAATTTACAGTCTCTTTCTAAAGGATTCTTGGCAAAGCAAATCTCACATAAACATTGTATGTAATAGAATATAAAAAACCCTCTTAAAAGAAGTTTCAGGCCTAATGGGTTCTCTATTTCTTGAAGTTAAATTTAGTGATTGCCTTCCATTTTGGTGGTAGCTGGTCCTAAAGATTATTTGCAGAAGTTCTTAGGTAGTTCTTACCTGATTAAGCAGCAGGTCAGACAGCACAGTTTTGTGGTGGAACTAGTCTGAGGTGGGATGGGTGCAGAAATGGAAACATAACACTCACTGATGAATAATCTAAAATATATTTATCATGTGGGAGGGATGGTAGCACATGGATAGCAATCTGTCTTTTAAGAAACCTGTTATACACTGACATGGCACCAGTCAAAGCTGCATTTCTGTCAGCCCATTTCAGACCAGCATACCAGGATACAAGATGTTTAATCCAACTGTGCAACGTATCTGGGTCCTGAATGTCAGCTGGACTCCTGTACAATCCAGGCTCAGCCTTGTATGTAATGCTGGATGCTCATGGATGTGTCCTGTCATGGTTTAAGCCCACCCAGCCACCAAAAAAGCACCACACAGCTACTCACTCCTATCCTCTTCTGGGAAGAGAAAATGAACAAAAGGCTTCAGGATGGAGACAAAGGACCGGGAGAGCTCACTCACCAATTATGGTCATGGGCAAAAGGCAGACTTGATTTGGGGAAACAAAATCAATTTAATTTAAACAACAAAACCACTATTGATTTACCAAATGAATCAGAGCATGACAGTGAGAAAAACAACTGGATCATAAAAACACCTTTCTCCCACCCACCTTTCCCCAGGCTACAGTCCTCCCATTGATGGACTGCTCCAGTGCGGGCTTCCCTCAAGAGTCATGGCCATCGTCAAATGGAGCCAATTGCTCCAGCATGGGATCCTTCATGGGCTACAGACAGGATTCTGCTCCACCATTGATCTCTAAGGGCTGCAGGGACTCAGCTTGCCCTCTCACCATGGGCCGAAGGGGAATGGCTGCTTTGGTGGGCCTTCCTCCCTCCTTCCTCACTGACTTAGTGTCCACATAGTAGTCTCTGTCAAGTCCCCTTCCTATCCAACACAAAAGAGATCATAAAACAAAAGAACTCACCCAACAGGTTTTCCTCTCTAAACTGTGTTATCAAAGAGGCACTGATTGGCTTGGCCTTGGCCAGAAATGTGTCTAAATTAGAGCTAGGGGAGCCTCTCAAAGCTTCTTACAGGACCCATGCCAGTAGCCACCTTCCCCACAACCAAAGCCTTGCCAGACACAAACCAATCACATCCATTCATGAGGACTTATTGTCTTAACTGCTTATTGGTTTATAAATCATGTTGTTGGCATAAGCCACCATGCCAAGCTAGTGAGACATGTAGCCTCACTAGTCATATAGCCTTAGGCCAACGTATTTGATATCATCCATATGTAAGGCCAAGTAGCAGTTGTCGCTGAAGTTTCTATCACTCTGATCTCCCAACTGAAATGTGTTATAGAAGTGTGAAGTCAGCAGGATTATATGATGGAGTTCAGCTAGTGCAGCTTTGTTTTCCCTCTCATACCTGGTTAATTTTGCTACTTGCTAATGAGCTGATATAGTCATGGCCCTATTTATCTGAGCAACACTTTTCGGTACACTGTATCTTGTGATCAAAATTATCACTTTTAGGAATATAATGGTGCTTCAGCACTGATAACATCTGTTCCTCTGGGGTGGAAAAACCCCCTCCTACCCCAGTACACGAACACACGTATCTGGGAGTGTGCATGTATGAGAAGGAGGAAAGCTTCATGGAATAATCAAAATCAGGAGATAGATTTGTGAAGGAAATTAAGCTTATCACTGAGTTTGTCCTAAAGTAACCAAGTCTTTATTCAAGAGAGGAAGGAGATGTAGAGCTGCAGGAAGTGGGCTAGGGTTAAAGGAAACACTCTGAGACTATTCAAATATCTCATCTGAGTATGTTCCATATAAATTATTTGGTTTTCAAACAATAGATCATGCAGGAATATTTTTTTTTCCTCTAAAAAGAAAAAAAAAAAAAAGACATAGCTTTTTATATGCTGCTCAAGCTAGATGATAATAATTGCTTGAGTCAGGATTCTGAGAAGAGGAATATTCTGTACATTTTTATTCGGGGGTGGTAGTGGTGTCTGCATATACAGACATTGTTATTAAACCTGGCAGAAGTTTTCACAATTTGTATTTTGTTCTGATCATAACTTTCTATGCCTATTAGCTGGTAAAAGAAGTCTCTTAACTTGGATGTAATTCAGGCATGTTGGACAAACACTGATCTTTGTAATTGGATTTTATTATGATTTTGGTTTTGAAAGTTAGCTGCTTTTTAGTTTAGAACCATCACTTAAATTATTTGTGAAGCAGCTCTTTCAAATGAATAAAAATAGATGCTGTTCAGTGTTCTCCTACTCTAATGTCTCAAATATGGTTGAAGTGAAACTGAGCAACCTCAGATTTATATAAAAATAAATGTTTACATATATATCTTGACTTCATTTTTCTCCCTAATTAGTAGCAGGCAATGTACCATTCTGATTTTTGATTCACCCCCTCGGTGCCTGCACCTTCCCTTAGGGATCCCAGCTGTTTTCCTCTCCTGCTATAATTGAAATCAAACTTGTTCCAGCCCATAATTGATAGTGAACCTAACTATCTAATATTTTCTGTGAGACAGATGCACAGCAGAAGCACATGTAGTAGCATATGGAAAACCAAGTGCCCTACTGGGGTGAAGATAGATCCATTCCTCTTGTATTATACAATTTTCCAATATTTTCATCAACTAGTTCACCTGCATTTTAGTAAGTTAAGAGTGTGATGTGTAGAAAATTCAGAGTATATGTGATGTATTAATTGAAATGTTTAGGCCAACTTTCTCTGTCCTCATGAAGAAGTATACCTTCAGACTGCTCTTACATATTATCCCCATTGCCTGCTTTTTTCTATTGTGATATTAAAGTATTCTAGTGTCTGAGTGTTGTTATGACAGGTCTAATGGTTCATATGGGAATGTAAATCAAGGTGGTCTTTCTCACCCTGGTTTTGTCATCTAGCGCAAACCATAATCTTGTATAAAAAGTGCAACTTTTTGTCTCTGGGTGAACACATTTGCTAGGAATCTGCCATTATAAGCAGGATGCTGCTGTCTGTCAGGACTACAATATATTCCTGTTTTTCTTTCTCTCTTAAACCATATAACGTTTCAATTCTTAGTGAATAAAATAATAAGATATTCCTGTATCTTATCTCTCTCTGTATGTAATAAATAAAAGAAAAGGGCATCTGTCATAAATTTTTATTTTTAAGTAATATATTAATATTTTAAGACATAGGGTTTTGGGTTTTGGTTTTCTTTTTTCCCCCTTCTGTCAGAGATCTACTCCAGTTCCTACACTAGAAGGGTTATATACTTTTAATACCATTCTACTAGCTTCTCTTCACAACACAATATACAGTAATTAAATATAGAACTAAAGAGAAGTCATAGGTTAATAATAACTTCATTAGATGCTGGATTTCTTGAGGTATTTTTGAGGCATAGTTTCTTAGCAGAAATAACATAAGACCCCTGTGTGGATTTCTGTATATCTGATTTTGAAAGGAGCTTTGTGTGTTCCTTCCAGTGCTACTGATAACGAGGTGTTATCAGTACATCTGAGTCAGGCAGTCTGAGGCTTTGAGCTATTGCATCTGTAACTCAGACTGAAGACCTAGCTTAAGTCAAAAATCACACTTACTCTGTACTGTGCTTGACTCTAAATATGGTTGCCCTGTGTCAAGTTCAGAAGGATTTCTCC
>NW_008622080.1:82840-135235 GCF_000691845.1 Merops nubicus
GGTAGGAAAGTTCCTTTAGGTATATCTAAATAAATACTAGCTTTATGGTGGATACTTATAAAGAGATTTGGAGAAAAGCTAGTTATACCTGGTTTCTCGGGGACTTCTTTACACCTCACAATCACAGTGCAGATTATTCCCATGAAATATTTATCCATCATGGAGGAGGAAAAGAGCTGAGTAATCAAACAGTGTTAATTTAACTATCATAACCACAATGAGAAAAAAAAATCCTTGCAATCAATTTTATTGTAGTTTCCCAGTCTGTGTTCTGAAAATATCTTTCACTCGAGGATTTCTACTTGAAAGAAAAAAAGGAGAGTACAATATGGAGCTGACTTCATTTTCCTGAACTTCCTCTTTCTTAAAATTCCCCAAAACTTTCTCTGACTCAGTGATCCCTTTGTAAGATATACTAGGCTAATTTGGCTTGTCAGTTCTGTCCTGCAAATAGATTTGCCTCTGACTTGATCACCCTCTACCCTGAAGCCACTGGCTGTACTTTCTGTGTGACTTTAGTGAAAACAATAGACGTGACAGCAGAGGAAGAAGTTGGTATGGTTTTTTGATCATTTGTGGTTGCTGTTCTTTATTTTAACATCTCCTGTTTGTTTGGTGGAGGCAAAGCTCATACAAAGTAGTGCAGTTTTATGATGTTGTTACAACATCAACTCATTTCGTACTGTCTCTGTCAGATTAGTTATCTGATCATCAGAACATTTTAAGTAGTTAAAAGTAGTTCTAATATTAAAGTTTGTAAGGTTTAAACAGATTAGCTTTGATGTATGATTAGCTTTTCTGTGTATTACACAGAGAAGAATGATTTATTATCCATTGAAATATTATATAAAATACAAATATAAATATAAAAGATACAAAATATATTAAAGCTAGGCATGTGATTATTCTTAATAGCCTTGCTATATTCATATTTTCACATCTTTCACATCTTGAGTGTGAGCACATGCAGCTCTCAGGAACCTTCGGTATACTCTCCAGCCTCCTGACAAACTTCACAACCCTTTGCTGGACTTATTCTCACATTTTTCATTTACTGGAGAGCTCAAAACTGGACACATCTTTCTACATTTAGTATCATATGTAGAAATAGAGAATCATTTAGGTTGGAAAAAACTTCTGAGCTTGAGTCCAAAGGTAAACCTAGCACTGCCAAGTCAGCAGCATTCCTAACTGCCATGTCCCTAACTGCCACAATCTTTTAAATACCTCCAGAGATGAAGAGGACTCAACCACTTCCTGGGGCAGCCTGTTCCAATACTTGATAAGAAGAATTGCCTCCCTAAGCTTTCGGGCTACATTTTTACTGATGCAGATCGTCCTTTGTTTAAGGATGCACTGTTGACTAATGATGAAATGGTTATCCACCAGGATCAACAGGTCTTCTGCTGCAAAGCTGGTTTCTATCCAGTTGGCCCCCAGCCTACATTGTTGGATGGGGATATTCCTTCCTGGGGCAAGATTCTGTTTGCCATTGCTGCAGTTCTTGAGGTACTTATTGCCTAGTTATTCAGCCTGTTAAGTTCCGTCTGAATATAAGCCTGCCCTTCCAGCATGCAGAGCAGTTGCCTGCAGCTTGTTGTCTGTGCACTCGCAGAGGATGCAAGCTGCCTCATGATCCAGCTTATTAGTCAAGACATGCAAAGGCGGCATTGTCCCCATTATGCATGTCTATTAACCAGCTGCCTGTTGGACTGTACATCTCTTAGCACAAGCTTTTGAACCTGGCTGTCCAAACAATTTTTTCCAGGCACTTGATAGTCCACCTATCCAAACCATATTTTCACAAAGTTGTTAGTATGGACAAAAAAAGTCCAGCAAATATTGCCTGCATCTCTGTACACCTTTTTCATCAAGGTAGCTGTCTTGTCACAGACGACAATCAGGCTGGTCAAACACCTTCTGTCATTTTTAAATGTATGTAGGCTGTTTTCAATCATCTTCTCCTCCTTTATGTACCTGAATGTGGCTTCCAGGAGGTCGAGTTGAGTACTGAGGCTAAGCTGACTGGCCTGCAGCTCCCCTGATGGTCCTTCTCTTTGAAAAGGGGCAATTTTTCCAGTCATCAGAGCTTCCTGATCACCCAGAACTTTTATAAGACCATAACAGTGACCTTCCAGTGACATTGTCTGGCTTCTTCAGCACTGTTGGAGGCATCCCATTTTGTTCTAAGTAAAATTTACTTAATTGTTTTCTACCTTTATCTTCTACTGCACATAATTCTTCAGCCTCTCAGACCTTGGTACAGGCTCAGAGGACCTGGGAGGCTTGAGGCTGTCCATACCAGTAGAAACTGAGGCAAAGAAGACATCTAATACTTCAGTTTTTTCTGTGTCATTTGCTACTAGGTTCCCTATAGTTTTGAGTGATGACCCCACACTTTCCTTTGTCTTCCTTTTGCTGATTGTGTAATTTGCTTTTTATACTCCAGTCTTCACTGGGATCAACTCTAAGAGAGTATTGGCTTTTGTAATTCAGCTGAGCTCAGTCAGGATTTCCCCATTTTCGACACTGACCTTATGCTGTGCTTGTTTGACTTCCTGAGCATCACACTGGACTTTTCCTGTGCTTTAAGGAAGTCATCACTGATGACCAATCAGCTCTCCTGAGCTCCTTTATCCTCCAGGGCAGTCTCCCATTAGCCCCCACCAAGCAGATCACTGAACAATTGTAAATCTGCTTTTCTAAAGTATAGGCTTGGGGCTTGGGGGGTTTTGGGTTGGTTGTTTTTGTTTTTTTTTTTTTTTTTCTTTGAGCATTAGGTCCAACTGAATGTCTCCTCTGGTCAATTTGTCAGTACAACCACCTGTACACTTGTAGCAAAAAAACAGTTCTTGATGCTTGCCAGAAATTTCTTTAAATTTTTGTGCTTCACCATTTTATCCTTTCAGAAGATATTGGGGTTGTTTGCATTACCCCTGAAAACCACCCTTATCACTGTGAGGCTTCCTCCAGTTTTCAAAAGGAGACTTTGTTATCAGACACTCATCACTGCACCCACCCTGATCTTGACCCGTCAGCTCCAGACTGGTTTGCCATCTGCTCCAGTGCAAAGCTCCAACAACTCAAGCTGCCCTTTTCCATAGAGCACGATTTCTTCTCCTCACTTGTCCTGAGGAGCCTGAATGGGTTCCTGGTGATTTATTTTTCACTTTGCACGTATTTGTGTAGGAACACTTTAAGATGATCCCTCCCAGCCATGCTGCGTCCACAGAGAATATTCCTTTTGTGACATGCTTGCTTCTGAGCACTTCCTCACTTCCTCCTATCTCTTCTCTAAGTCTCAGATCTTTTGCTTACTATCTCTGAATGTTTGAAGCCCCTTTCACTAGACTAGGAAGCTTCTCTCCAATGCTTGGTCTTGCCTTGCTTTATTATTTATATGTATTTATATCATGACATAGAAATGTTTTGATATATGTTTAACATGTACGCAAAAAATTTCTGTGCATATATTTAGTGTCTGCCCCTGCTTAAATAGCGTATGTAAGTTCATGGAGAGAACAGACACTTTGTGTATATTGTTGTGCATTTGTGCACAGCAAGCGAAAGAAGAGAATGTAAAAAACTTCTTAAAGTAATGAATGATTATGTTTCTGTTTGGGCATATTGCCTTCAGCTTTCTACCTCCTATATGCGTTACTGGCACTCTTACCTTTCAGTCTGATTTTTTCAAATGGTACAATGTGATTTTGTTTTTCTTTCTAAAGATCATTGAAGTGTGAAACAGAAAGCAGCTGTACATATGCCTGGCCAATTTGATGATGATGTTTGATTCTTCTTTGTAAAGGTGTTGAAATGTTTTGGAAAGGCTAATCCCATATAGGGAGGTAAAACAGAAGAGTTAAAGACGTACAACAACTTTCATGTTCTTTTCTTCTAGAACTATAATCGTACATAAAATAAGGTAAAAAAAAAAATTCAGTATAATGTATTATAAACACATTTGAACAGCAGTACTGAATTGCACTATCAAAAAAGACATTTAAAAATACTCCCACAGATCTGTTTAAAAGCTGTTCTTTGTGGAAAAAAAAAAAAAAATATCATTTTCATGTATCTGAAGATTTTATGGTAGATAATAGATGAATCATCTATGTGGAGTTCTTTAAGACCTTTGATTCTGTCCACCACAACATCCTTCTCTCTAAATTGGAGAGATAGATTTGATCGGTGAACTGGTCAATAGATAACTAATTGGTTGCATGGTTACATCCAGAAGGTAGCAGTCAACAGTTCAGTGTCAAGATGGGGACTGGTGACAAGTGGTGTCCCTCAGAGGTTTGTACATGGAGCACTGTTATTTAATGTCTTCATCAAGGGCATAGACAGTGGGATTGAGTGAACCCTAAGCAAATTTGCAGACAACACCAAGCTGAGTGGTGTGGTTGACACGCCTGAGGGATAGGATACCACCCAGAGGGACCTAGACACGCTTGAGAAGTGGGCCTGTGTGAACCTCATGGGGTTGAACAGCGCCAAGTGCAAGGTCCTGCACGTGGGTTGGGTCAATCCACAGTATCAATACAGGCTGGAGGACAATGTGATTGAGAGCAGCCATGCAGACAAGGACTTGGGGGTGCTGGTGGATGAAAAGCTGGGCATGATCTCGCAATGTGCACTCACAGCCCAGAAGACCAAGCATACGCTCAGCTGCATCAAAAAAAGACATGGCCTGCAGTTCGAGGGAGGTGATTCTGATGCTCTGCTCTGGTGAGACTTCACCTGGAATACTGTGTGCAGCTCTGGAGCCCTCAGCAGAAGACGGACATGGACCTGTTGGAGCTGGTCCAGGGGAGGGCCACAGAAATGATCAGAGGGCTGGAACCTCCCTCTATGAAAACAGGCTGAAAGTGTTGGGGTTGTTCAGGCTGCAGAAGGGAAGGCTCCAGGGAGACCTTATTGTGGCCTTTCAGTACTTAAAAGAGGCTTACAAGAAAGATGGGGACAACCTTTTCAGCAGTGCCTGTTGCAACAGGACAAGGGTAATGGTCTTAACTTGAAAGAGGGTAGATTTAGACTAGATGTGAGGAAGAAATTTTTTACAGTGATGAAAAACAGGCAAATGTTGCCTAGAGAGGTGGTAGAAGCCCCACTCCTGATTCAAGGTCAGGTTGGATGAGGCTTTGAGCAACATGATCTACTTGAAGATATCCCTGCTCATTGCAGGGCAGTTGGACTAGGTGACCTTTAAGAGTTCCGTTCAACTCAAACCATCCTAGGATTCTAAGATTCTGGTTCCATGATTATTTAATGTCACAGTCTTCGGGGAAGAATGATGCCACAGAGGTTATCAAAGTGGTTTTGTGTAATAATTGTATGAGAAGTCTCTTGGATGTTCCTGTTCATATATCGTAGTTTGTGCTATTTTGTTTTCTTAAACAACTAATTGTCATTGTAGGTGGGAAAGATGACTAGTTTCTTTTTCTGTTGATATTTATCTGAGATGTTTTTTCTCAGCTGTCTTGGAATGGGTAGTTGATTGCATTAGAAAGCTTGCCGTATACTTTATAACAACTTAAATGTCTAGCTGACCCCATGCTTAGACAGCTGAAAGAAGTCTTAGTACTTTGCTACCTGTAAGTGGAGCTTAAACAACTACATAGTGGATGCCTAACTTTGGATGTCTGAACCTAAGAGTTGAAGTCTATCCTGGTTTGTTTTGGTTGGTTGGGCTGGGTTTTTTGTTTGCTTGGGTTTTTTTTTTGTTGTTGCTGTTGTTATTTTTCCAAATCATATCCGTTCATATTCAATATTGAATTTGTTAAAGAAACTTTGGAAAACTCTGCTTAAAGAGATGGTAGTGTTGCATAGATGCCTAATATTTTTTGTCTATCTTTTTTGTGCCTCATGACATGAGATCATGTCCTCAGAGGGACCTGTAAAACAACAGCTCACATGGTTGTCACCAAGGACAGAATTTGATAAACCTTCAAATGCAAAAATTGAATAAGGACATGAAATGTCAGTATAGGGTAGCAAAAGTGTCTTGTGGGAACAAACAGAAGTGATACATAAAATGTAATTCAGTAGAATCTTTGTCAATGACTGAAGAAACATAGATAAGGATACCTTTATCCTGATTACAGTCAGCATTTGCCATTGACCTTCATAATGCTTTTGGATTTTACACACTCTATTTGACTGAACTGGAAGTTTTCCAGGTATGTGCTGGTGATTCCTCTCAAATGTAGAAATTTAGTCTTTTCTGGGTAAAAGCTTTGTTATTGTTCTTTTCATCAGTGAGATACACAGACATTATTTGATAGCTTTAAAAAGTTTTTCCTTATTTGTGATAATTCACTTGATTTAGGCAGAGTAGGATCAAACATTTGTAGTGAATTTAGTAGACTCTGAGGATCCAACATATGAATAAGAAAGAGGTTTCTATTTTTTTTTTTATGAGCGTAATATATCAGATTAATTGTTTCTGGTTTAGGATTAATGAGGCTTCATGGACGGGGATAGAGTAGATGAGCAGTCTGATCTCTGTAGGAAACGAAGGGAAAGTATTTTATCCTGGAATCTTTCAACAGTGCTGATTCTTTTAAATCAATTTCTGGGTTTAATACAGTGCTGTTTCAAGCTGTCATATTTCTTATATATTGCAACACTGTAAACCCTCACAGCCTGGACCTTCCTTTACAAGATTGGGTATACACACTTGGATACATGAAAGTAGCAATCAGGAAAGAGCACAAAGTGAAATGGTTGTTACTGCATGTTCTTCAGCATGACAGTGTACTGCAGATCACTGCAGGTTATTACAAAAGGGTTTTTTTTTTTGGGGGGTGGTTTTTGGGGTTTGTGGTGGTGGTTTTTGTTTGGTTGGTTGGTGGTTTGTTTTTTTTTTTTTTCTTCTCCAGATGATCTCCACTGTGATTTTAATTATACCAATCCCTTGTCAGAAACAGTAAACCCATTACTAAGTATTTCCTTAACATAGAGTAAAATAGATCATTACATTTTGCTTCATACTCTTTCTGTTTCCCCTCCTCACAAAAAAACAACTTGATCTCTACCAACCTTTGTTAGGCTCAGAATCAGAGGCTTTACAAAGATGAAAGCTGCCAAATATATTTGCTAGCAAGTCATCTGTACACTTTTCAATTTACAGAACCCCCCCTCAGCCTCAATTTTTAATTTGGTGCTTTAGATGAAATCCTATTTGGGAAAATCAGTGAGAGGTTAACCAAAGCCTAGGCAGCTGGAGTGGTTAGAATTTGACAGCTTTGATTTCATGCCAAACTGACATTTAGGTTCCATTTTTTTCTGTTTTACATAATCCCAGTTCTCTAGCCTTTTGCCATATCATACAAAATTATTCTATAAAGCCTTGATACTGGGAGGGGAGTGTCCTTCTTAACAGAGCCTTGCTTGTTACCTTATACTATAATTTTACAAAGTAGGAAATACCAAATTTTAAAAATATACATTAAAAATAGGTATCTAACACAGAATTTCTGACAATGTTCCAGCTGTTATGCCCATCCCTCTGACACCTTTCACTGCTGCTGATTTAAATAAAGCTAGTGATTAAATCATATCACTGGTGGACAGTATAATGCCAAAGATGAATCTGTACAACACAAAATGATACATACAAAAATACATGATTCATACTCACTGCATAAAAAAAATTAAAGTGGTCCAGTTCATGTTTTCCACAAAATTAATTTTTTTTTTGTGTTTAAAAAAATTAAAATGCTCTTCATGAATTAATATGGCAGTTAAACTAAATGTTAGCAATGAAGTTAAGACAGTTAATGTAACATGATGTAAATTTCCCTCTCCTATCTTACTAATGGATTTAAGTGAGGGAAAGAAAAAAACTAAACCAAACAAAGACAGTTCTCAGCTATGATGTTATCTACATAAAGCCCTGTGTATATGTTATTATTTTATATACATATTTAAAATAAAAAACAACTAGTATGCAGAGATCAGTTAAGAAAAGTGAGCAAAGTCTCCCAGGAAGTCACCAGCAAGCCTGATTACAGAACCCAGATTTTTTGTGAGCCCTGCAGTGCCCATATCCATTTTACCATGTAAATCTAGCATCTAGATGTCTGTGGTACCAAAACCAAGGCACTATAAAAAAAAAAGGTGTAACAGAACAACTTTTGGTAGGGCTACTGCAACAGAAAGCAAAGACTAAACACACAAAAATGAGAGATCATGTTGCTGGGAGAAGGGGGGAGTGATGGGTGCCTGCTTGTAGCAGAGGTATTTGGCTTCAGTACTTGCATGAAGGACGGTGACAGACGTGCTGCACAGTGCTCGCTGCAGCCGTGGTTAGGGGACGCAGCTTTGTGTCGAAGGCAAGCACCTTTTGCTAATGCTGTCCTATTCCAGGTACAACTAACATCGAAGGCTCTTTCAGGAAACCTCTTATGGCATGCTTTCATTTTATTCCAGTTGGCTGAATCTTTCCTGCTGGAAGAAGGTCTGAAGGAAGAGTAGGTGTTTGATCTTGCTTTGATTAAAGTCAATGCAAAATTGGTTTTGAGTTTAACAGCACAAATTCAGTCTATAGAGAGAAACCATTTAAGCCCTTCCAGAACATTTAGAATATTTGCAATGTGAAATTGGAACTCAGAAAGTGAAAGCTTACAATTTTTTACATAAACTTCCTTTTTACTAGGCGTTTGTTAGGTAACCGGAGATTGCTTTGACATGCTATTATTCACTGTAAGTTTGGAGTTTAATGGAATGAAAAGCGAGGAGCAGTAAATTAGGTATTTTTTTTTCTGTCTTTCTCACTGTATTTTAAATGTTACCTCAATATGAATCCCAGAACATAAGGTCATAGTGTAGTTTTGAAATGGTGGCCTATAAACTGCTAGTAACCCACTGTTTCAAAAAAGTATTCAAAAAAATAGCTAAGAAAATCCTAAGAGGTTAAGCTAATTATATTAATTTTGAAATTATTTATTATTATCAGTGATTACTGCTGGCAGTGTCTTTTTCATATTGTCAGAGAAAGTAACAACTGAAATTAAATATAGCATCAGCAAGAAATATTTCTTTGGTTTGGGGGGTTTGGTGGTTTTTGTTGGTGTTCTTTGGTTGGTTGGTTTGGTTTGGTTTTTTTTGCATGAATGTAACAAATCTCAAATTGCTCTGTGGGTTTTTTCCCATAAATTTCCTTTGGTATTTATTCTTCAGCCAACCGAAGTAATTATCGTTGTTTTTTTTTTTTTTAATCACATCGTAATTTTAAGTTATCTACCACCATTTTCAATTTTTTATGACATTATGAAATGCATGTTTATGTAAGCAGAGAGCTGGTTGTATTTATCAAAGTAATAAGTTCTTGGCGTAGGAATTTAGCTTTTATCTAAGGTTGAAAGTACAACTAAAAATTCCAAAGAAACAGTGAGAAAGCAGATTCAGAGATACAGAGTGGTGTTTAAAGAGGTTAGCATCTAAGCTGTAGAAGGCAATGGAAAGGAAAAATAAATTACTTTATAGCTTTGATGCTGGAGGGTCTGTAAATGCCTGTTTTTTCAGGTAGTTTATACATCTAAAAATCTGCCAATGTGTTTTCACAGAGGTAACGCCCAAACTGGCTGAACTAAATATTTTGTCAGACCTGTGAATTCCAAATATGTTTAGGCATGAAGTGGTCACCCCTGTGAGCGATCCCTGTGAGAAAATATATCATCTAGCCAGTGGATTTTAGGAATGCTTAGCATGTGCTAATTGCACCGAGTACAGCAAGAGGCACCACCCATCACCATTTTTGCTTGGAGACAGACAAAGGCAGAGTCAACCTGCAGCACAGTGGTGTGTGGTGTTCTGCTGGGAAAGGGCAGAGCACTGTCCATGGATGAGCAAGTGTCATGGCCTGTCACTGAATGTTCATAATTCACATCCTTTTACTTCGCATATGCAGAACTACAGTTTTGAACCTATTTTATGTATTAGTGAAATAACATTGGACAGTGAATCTGGCATCTGAAGGTGCACAGCTTCAATCCTGTGTATATTTTATTATATTGTGTTACCATGTGATACTTCATGATTCCTTCCCTTGGAACCAGGAGCTTCCTTATTCTATTTATACAGGTCATTCTGCATAATCCACAAAAATTCTGTCATCTTTACTTCTTTGAGGAAAAGATAAATTAGCTTATTGTTATACCAAAATACATCTCAGCGCCCCACATAAAATGCATTCTGAATTGCAAGCATTAATGATGTTGGGTTTACAAACACTGTCAGGATATGTCAAAAGATGGACTGCTGCCTGGACTCTCTGGAACAAGTTATTGAACCCCAGAATGCTAGCATGAAATTCATGGAAGCTTTACCATGATTTTTGTAAAATTGCAAATTATGCCTAAAGAAAGATGGACAGCTGTAACTCATAAGCACAGTAGGAACAGATGAATTGCAAGGTCAAGTTTCACTCTGGAGTACAACAATAAGATTGATTTTTATATCGTTCTTAGCTCCACCTGAGGGTTAAAATATATATTGAAATTAGGTATTCAAGCTTATGTATGAGTGTCCATAAAGTGGAAGGGCCTTTTCAGAAGTCTTTCTTTTTTTCTCATTATTTGTAAGTGTATAATTTTTTTTTGTGTGTCTGTATCAATGAAGATTACTTAGAAGAATAAAAGTTCTGGGAACAGTGAACATCTGTAATTTTGAAGGAAAGGAATTCATGACCAACTTTCCTGCAAGTTTTCTTATGCAAAATTTAAACTCATACATCAGTTATACAGAATAAATTTGCAACAGCTCTATCAACCTGTTCTCTCTTGACAAACAAAATCTGTAAAAATTACGTGAGCTGCATAGGGGGTGTCATAGCAAAAAAAAAAAAAAAAAAAAAAAAAAAAAATTACATTTAACCCCTTAATATAGAGGTAGGTAATGAATTCACTTATTCACCACATGATGCTTCTAGAAGCTTAATTTAAATGAGATGACCTCCATTTAGGTCCCAGAAAATAAGACAATCTTATTGCTCTTTTGTTTGTTTTTGGCAGCCCCTTTGAGGCCAAATGAAAAAATTAGGGGACTCAAATATTCCTTAATTGTTCAGATCCCATTTCAGAAATGCTGAATCTGATGCTTGATTCATCTGTTCGGGTCTTGGCATAGGATCTGAATAGAAAAATTCAAATACTGCTTCTCAATTCATTTGATCTATCATCTGATCATGAACCAAAAGCCATCAAAGGAATCTTTTTACAACTGGTAAATTTAAATGTAATCGCTCCTGAATGTGGAAGAAGATTGCTTGTCAGTTCAGGCGCTGTATTGTTCTGTGGGCCTAATTTCTCATCCACTACATTTTGGCAACTAAAGATGGGCTTCCTCTTTCCTACCTTTGTCTACCTAAGAGGAATTTGTATATTCTAAGCTAGTTGCCACAGGCTTTCTCTACAGCAGGTGTAAATTTTCAGAGAATGTTTCTGTTCTTCATTAGTAAATTCTTGAAGATAAGTGAAGTGAGACGGTCCAGGACTGCACTGATTTCCACCACAAAGTTCAGCTTTTGAATGTCTGAAGTCAGCTGAACCTCAGCCTGGAAAATGAACTCAATACCTTAAACAGTAAAGGTAGTGTATCTGTTTTTAATACAGAGTTTCTGTCTTTGTTGCTAGAAAGTGAGAGCTAGGTATGGAAGTTAGCAGAAAAAAAACAAACCAAAGTAGCCTCTAAGCCCATGTGAAGACAATGCAAATTTAAGGTTTAGCAGGATGTACTCCTAGAGATTATAAAATAGAATTTCTGGTATTGTAGGTGTTCTTTATTGAGGTTTCTATTTTGTCAGTTGTAGAACCCTAGAGTTCCCAGAGCCCTTTCCAACAGAACCTTGAATGTTTCCAGGTATTTGGCTTATAGAACCTCTCTGGGCAACATGCTGTGTTGTTTCACCACCTGCAGGGAAAAAAAAAAAAAAAGTCTTCATTGTATCTGGTATAATTATACCCTCTTGTAGTTTAAAACCATTACCCCTTGTCTGATCACAACCAACCATACTAAAAAGGCTGTCCCCACCTTTCTTATAAGCCCCCTTTAAGTACTGAAAGGCCACAATAAGGTCTCCCTGGAGCCTTTTCTTCTCCAACCTGAACAATCTGAACACCTTCAGCCTGTCGTCATAACACAGGCCTTGCAGCCCTCTGATCATTTCTGTGGCCCTCCTCTGGACCCGTTCCAACAGGTCCATGTCTTTTCTGTGCAGTGTACTCCAGAGCTGAATGCAGTACTCAGTTAAGGTCTCACTAGGGTGGGGTAGAGTGGCAAAATTACCTCCCTTGACCTGTAGGCCATGCTTTTTCTGATGCAACCCACTATGTGGTTGGCACTGTGGGCTGTGAATGCACATTGCCAGATCATGCCTAGCTTTTTGTCCACCAGTACACCCAAGTCCTTCTCTGCATGGCTACTCTCAGCCATATCATGCTCCAGCCTCTATTGATATTGGGGATTGCTGCAGCCTAGGTGCAGGACCTTGCACTTGACCTTGTTGAATCACATGAGGTTCTCAAGTTTGTCAGGTCCCTCTGGAGACTTATGTAGGTTCAGATTCCTCAAGTGGTCACAAATATTATCTTTTCTTCAGTGGGGAAGGACTTTGCTCCCCCAGTCCCCATCTAGTCATCCATCCTCTTGAAAGTGTGGGAAGAGAGGCTGCCAGTGAAGACTGAGGAAAAAAAGCTGTTGAGTACCTCAGCATTCTTCTCCATCATTACCAATTTACCAGTCTTGCTCATCGCAGGGGGTGGTGGGGTGTGTGTGTGTTGCTTTCTTTAACCTTCCTTTTCTGGGTGACACACCTGTAGAAGCTGTTCTTATTATTCTTTATTCTTTGCATTCCCTTGCCAAGTTCAGCTCCACCTTGACCCTCCTGACACACAAGTCAGAATCCCAACACAATGGGGCACCATCCCTATATTCTTCCCAGCTTCCACTGCCTGTGCAGTTCCTTCTTGCCCTTTAGTTTGACCAACAGGTCTCAACACAACCACTCTGATCTCTTGTTTTCCTTGCCTGATTTCTTACACCTTGGAACTGAGGTCTTGTGCTCGTGACTTAATGTTCCCAAAGTATATTTGTCCACAGGAATTGTGAAGTCTGCTCCCAATTTAGATTCTTCAATGTCAGAAAGATATTGATCTATTGGATGTGTTGAGGAAAGTGAAAAAAAAAGACCTGGGCTTTAAAGGAAAGTTCAATATAAGTAAGTATATATAGTTTGAGCTAAATGGATATGCAAAATGTAGCTCATAATAAAAAGGCCTTTTTGGACATCTTTGAAAGGTAGAATTATTTAACTTTTTAAAAAAGAGACATTTGCTCAGTAATTTATATAAAGAAGAGTTTTTAAATTAACTTCAGGGAAAATACCAGTATGAGTGTTTCAATTTTTTAATTTGCATATCTAAATGTTGCAAAAAAACAAGTGTATCAGTACTTTAGATATCTGAAACAGGATTAGAGACAGTTCTCAAGAATGTCTTTTGGGAAATAATTTCCTCTAGAAGAAGAGCTATATGGCTATATTTATGTTTATTATTTTGTGGTGCATAAAATCCAAAATCTGTATCTTGTAGTTGAATCTCAGCCAACAAGTGAAACTTCTGTGAGAACTAAGAACTACATTTCATTCAAGATCTGAATATTAACTGTCCCTTAAATAGCAATTTAGAGTCTTTACTTGTTGCATTAAAAGGTTGAGCAATTTGGCAGAAACCAAACCCCTCTGCATTCCAGCTTGTCCTCAGATCCCATAGGAGCTGGGGGTGGCTAGGCTTAGATTCGGAGTGATATCCCCTGTAGCACTGTGTGTCTGGTTGAGTTCAATCTATTGAACTACCATGATTACGGATACACTAACAGTGCACTGCACCTTCTGTCTAATCTTGCCCCATGAACTCATGCAGCCAGACATTTGTTGGTGTCCAGTGAGAAACTTCTATGGCTCGCTACAAGAACAGCACAATTTATTGAAGCAACAGAAGTACAGGTTCTTATGGGTTGCTGATGATAAACACACCGTCTGTGTGTTTATGTAACACTGCACATGTGAGTGTCAGGCTTATAAAATAATATAGCCTGGCTACAAATGAGTTAAGTGAAAAAAAAGGAAAAAACCCAGGTCTATAGGGATTCCTAAGTCTCGTTGAGGAAGCATTTGATATAATCTGGATCTTACCCAAAGGCATCCCTTTGAGGGGGGGCGGAAGAGAGACTCAGCCTGTTGACTGATCCCAGAAGTAAGAGATGGTCTGCAATGGTATACTCCCAAAAGACAAAGATGGTCTCTGATGGTATATCCACAGGAGTCAGTGGTGGTCTGCAGTGGTATTTTCCCAATTTGTCCACAGTGATATCCTGACTTGTTGACGATGGGGTCTTCCCTGATATGTTGCCAATGGGATCTTCCATAACTTTTTCCCTTTCTTTGGCCATTTTTATACTATTCTTTACTTTCAAGGTGGAGCTTGTGTGACTCTAGTCATACATACTTCTGTTATGATTTTCTCAATTCACTTCTAAGGGTATAATTAAGAAAAATTCAGTGCGCAAGCTCAGTGAGAGGTGGTTACACTTTGGAGGCAGGTAGCCTTTGGGATGGAGGGGTGCTTTGGTATTATGAGATTGTAATGAGCAAAGTTTGCACAAAAGAGAGCATTTTGTCAAAAAAATGTCAGACTATTGGCCCAGGGTGGCAAATATGCAGCTTATCAGTTCTGTAGTACCATAAGTTCCCATCACCTCTGTCATGACATCACAGAGGCTGGCCGCAGAGTCTTCACTCCACTCCACCCTCTGTGCTGTTTTGCAGGCAATGTTGTCTAGGGAACCACAGTGGAATGGATTCCTTGCATACCAACGCAGAATGAACTCCACCTGGGAAGCTTCTTCAGTATTATACCTTTCCTTTACTGTGTGAGCAATGCCGTACCTTTAATATAAGTTAAAGTACTTTTTTTAAGGTGTCTCCAGTGATTATTCCACATTACTCAGTTCATTTTTTATTGTTCTTGTGATATGTTACTCACAAAGCAAGATATATTTCTTTCTGTGGACATTAAATGTTTACGTTGAAAAAAATTCAAAATATCTGTAATTTATTGAATGGCAATTTGTTGAACATCTCTTGTAATTCCAAATTGGTAAATGTCTTCAGGTAGGTCCTTTTCTTTCAGATCTGTTGTTAAGCAAAATGTAGCATAATTTCACATGTCTGTGAGGCAAAACCACATCTTAGATTGTATATATTTTGTATCACTGACTGTTGTTTTTGGAGTAATGTTTGGAATAAGATTCAAAGAAATAGTAGCTGTACTGTTGAAACTGTTGTCATGATGTCATTCTTTATAATATAAAAAGAAACTTTCTGAAGTTCCAAATAGTTATCCCTGTAAAGTCTTCATATATTCTGTCTTTTCCATCTGTGAATGAAGACTGCTTTAACAAGTTTTGTTCAGATCTCTATTGCTACATGTGTCACAGATAAAGATGCACCTTCTAAGGAAGACAAGATCTAGGTCCTCAAAGTTTAAAATCAACAACTTTGATTACTCTATGCACTGGTCCAGAGTTAAGTGTAGTTTAATCCTTGTAACCACCTCCTCTTAACAAGTGAGTCACGCATTTTGTATCAAATGAACACTATGAGTATCCTTAAATGTAGCCTGAGACTGACGTCATCATACAAATCTAGTCCAGCTGGAAAACAGTATGACTAATTTTTTCCATGAATTAGTGCACTCATTTTTGTGTGATTGCAGGAGAAGAAAAAACATGTAGTAAAAACAAAATCAAATTAGTAGATTCAGTTTTCTTTAAGTTTAGAACTATTTTTTAAACATACTGAGCATGTCTGCAGTGTTATTTGAAAGCATATACCATGGTCAACTATCCGGCACTAACACTGAGTGGTTCATGTCAAGATCACTTGTGCTTAAAGCCTTCTGTGGCAGATTTCCTTGTAGAGACTTTGTTGAAACTTTCTACAACAGGCACAGAAAGCAATATAGCAAGGTGAACGATCAGGGTTCTGGTAATGAAGACTGCTAGTATTTGACAAAATGGTTTACCTGGTGATATAAGAATACATTGTTATGCAATATAATAAATGGCTATAAATACTTGAGTAACAACTATATTGTACTACAGTTCAATAATTAGTAAATAATTGCAAAATTAAACATAGGTTAAACCTCTGATAATTTGTATTTGGCCAGTTGCGGGGTGGGGTTGTTTTTTTACCTTGTTGTCTCAGATATGAATATAATACTCAGCCCATGTACACTTAGTTTCATTTACAAGTTCAGCCTTCCAGAGGTGCTTATGTCTGCCCACTGACTTGAAGAGGTGACTTAGATAACTAGTCTTCTACCTTAAGGAAGAACAAGTCAATACAGAAACTAATATTTTTGTTTTATTCCCTTTCAGAGTGTTCTTTCATAATCCAGACCATTCTGTTATACAGGGAACTGTAATTCACATCCCTGACAATGCAGAAAAAGTAATTTTTTCAGAAGCTAGAAGTAGGATGTCTCCCATGCTGAAATGTGTTCAGCACCTTATAAGTAAACCTCATTCCAAGCAGACTAATTACCAACCACATCAAGTAAATATATTTGTCCGATTCCCTCGCTATAGCTGCAAACTGTAGTCCCCTATCTAGGCAGTTAGTGCTGGCCTAATATGTTGGCAGATGGCATGCTGGTCCTTTTCCAGCAGAGTCTGCCAGCTCACATGGCTACCACCCACTCCCTTCCTCTTTCCCCCACCATACACCTCCTGTGTCTTTTTAGTACCCTTGCATCTCCCCAGAGCTCTTGAAAGATGGTATATTTAGAGAAAGGACAGTTTCATGTTCCAGGAGATTTTAAAACTCTAGCCAGCTATGGCTTAGTTGGCATGCTGGAGTTTTCAAGAGCATCTGTTTATAAAATATTCTGACTCTACTTCTTACTGATCTCTGTTGGAGGCTTTGAGGGGAAGCTTGCAGTTCTTGTTCTACAAAGTAAAAAAAAAAAAATTAAATAAGGCCTTTAAAAAAATAAGTCCTTATAGTATTTGAAACTTGATAGAAAATATATTTTGCTGGTACCTAAAAAGACAGGTGCAAGTCGTGCTCACCATGATTTGTTCTAAGAACTTGTACCCTCAACAAAAAAATCAGAATAGACTTTTCAGAATGAAAGCTGTAGAAATACAGTCAGTTTAATATCTGAAGTAAGATTAACACTTGAAGTATCCAAAAGTGAATTATGAAATATGAAAGTAATAAGTATTAACAACAACAACAAATAAATTTCATGTGTAGGTGTTAGAGAGATTTACTTAATTAATAATCTTACATAATGTTATAGAAAAGTCTATAATTCTAATCAAGATCACATTCCCCGTAGTGAATGGCTGGCTATACCTCGAAAGCTATACCATTTACAAAGAAAACTTGGGCAAATAATGGGTGTCAGGAAGTCATGGTCTTCTCATTTTAAAACCATTATATATTTCTAAATTAAGTCTTTATTTTTAAAAGTATTTACTGGCTATTAAAAAATCTCTATCAAATGTAACAATACAGTTTTTATCAGTGATAGGTTTGGTACTTTTACATTTTAGCTCATGGTGCACCTAAACTTCATCCTCTATTTGCATGAAAAATGTATCATTACATGAAGGTAATTAGGTATCTGTCGTTGCCAGATGCTGTTCCCTTTTAAAGATGGTGACATTTCAACATTGAATTATGACTGGATTTGAATAAGGAGTTACAACAGACCTTCTCTGCACTACTGCCTTATCATGAAGTACACTGTGCCTAAGTAATTGTAGTTTTCTTCATGCCATTTGCAAGGAGTGCTGTTTAGGGTGGAAAACAGGACTCAGAAGTATTGAAGAAAGCTGATACTTTAAAGCTGGCACAGATGAAAGTTACAATTGTGACTGAAAGTTGGCAGATTATGGAGAGGTTTGCTTCAACATGTCTATCCCTGCACCACTGGCTTTGTTATCATCCAGCAAGCAAAGGAATGAAAGCAAAGAAGTATTCAGACCAGCAATCTTATGTTTCTTTACTTGGGAGTTTTAATTGAAGAAGAAAAAGAAATCATATGAAAAATGTAACGTTCACTGCTTTGGTGAATTCCTGTATTCAAATACAGGTTGCCTGACCAGGTGGAGTTTTCCATAGGGAAGAACTTCTGATTTCTTCTTTTCCACTTCAGTGAAACCCAAAATGATTTAAGCTTGTTATATTTTGTGTTTATGGAAGCAGAGATCAAAGAAATATTATTCATCACCTCTTTGCTCCCTTTTAAAAGTTGATGAGCTATAAAATATCTTTTTCCTTTGGTTGGCCTATACAGCAGTTCCTTACCTGGGTATTTATTTCATTTGGTGTTAAAAATTCCTATAGGCAATTTTTTAAATCCTAGAGACTTTCTTTGAAGTAAGATACCCAAGATGCAGGGATCCTGATTTTTTTTTTCTGGATATAGGGGATGTTTTTGTTGTTGTCGGTGGTGGTGGTGTTCTTTGTTTACAGCACATACATGATTAAAGTGTGGCAGACAGAAGTCCAGAATGAGTCAATAATACATCTATTGACTTAGTATCTCCTGTCTTCATATACTGAATCCAAAAGACACTTGCTTATGTTCTGCTTATCCTATATCAAATTATTATGATATGTCCCAGTCATTTTCTGACAGTTTCTACTGTTGTTGTAAAATTGTTAGCTATATATAGGGTTGATATAGTCATATTTTCAAAAATAATTAGTGGCTTTGATTTTAGTTGTTGACTTTTGCTTTTTAAGCCTGTTTCTTTTATTAACCAACAATGGTATAGTAATATATTTTCACAGGTGCATATCGGTAATAAAGGTATTACAATACAGGTAATAAGGACTAAAATAAAGGTAAAAAAGGGTTAAAAATGTCTTTATTCCCTAAAGGGAAAAGTCCTATAAACTACAAACAGTTGTCTGCACGCTGCACCCTCTTTTCTTGTGGTCATTGCTAGATCTTTGGGTTTCTAACTGCTTTCTAATAGCAGCTGCCTTCCTGAACAGCTTTCTCTCTTCACGATGCAGGTGAAATTCAGGTCTTTACCCTGACTCCAAACCACCTTTTTTAGTCTAGGTGTTGAATTTGGAAGAGATTTCCTGCGTATCACTGCAGTTCTGAGTTCTGGTACCCCAGTAACAGATTTTTCAAGTATTGCTGAAAAAGAAGTTAATGCATGAATGTGGATTTAGCTATCTCTCTTAAGGCAACAACCATGGGAGAGTGTAGTGAGTGTGGTAATGCACGCTTATAAGACACAGTTTCACCAGATCTGTCACAGGATGTTAAGCAAGTTTATTGTTTGACATAACTTTATTAAAATGCAAATTCTGGCATTTTCCCAAGCTGGCAAATCCTTTCCACTCAACAGTGGGAAGCAATAAAATCCACACAACTGTATTCAGAGAGAATGTAATATTGCCAGGGCAATTTGCTAAAAACAGTAAAAACTTGAATAAAGAAAAAATATCAGAAGATTCTAAAAGGAAAAAAATAAAATAACAATCTGGCTTTCAGTGTTGTCATTCTCCTAGCTTTTTTCCCCATCAACTGGTATTTTCTCTGTATTTTTACTGCTCGGTACTGACCTGCATGTTTTGCATTCATACTTCTGAAAAAAATTACTTAAAGAGTGTCCTAACCATTTTTGTTAACAGCTTATCAGTATAAGCATTCTAGACCATATATATCTGAATATAATTTACATAAATTGAAAGAAATTATAGTTTCATTGTGAGGTAAATTAAGAAAAAATGGGAAACATTTCAGTAAGAAGGAGCTGTGTTTGACTAATGGGGTGGGCACTGAGGTATTCAGCATACTATATAGAAGGGAGTGAAGTGTAGCATACTGAATTACATTGCCTTTGATCAATTAATATCTCTGTTAGCAAAACCTTTCTTTTTTTTTTTTTTGTCCTACTGAAAGAATTGGCTTAACAGCATCTACAAACAGTGTAATATTCAAAGAAATTTACTATCATTAAATAACTACAGAAGTCAGACTGTGACACCAGTGCCAAAAGTTATACAAGTTTGAGAATATTTAGTTAGTATCAAAGAACTGAGACTGCATTTAGCATACGTAGAGACTGAAGAATAGTTACTTGTCAGAAGGTCTCTATTTTATAAAGGCATGAAAAAGATGTAGAGAAAAGTACTTAATGCTTCTTAACCTGTGCATGTCAGTGTACAGTACTATGAATGAAAAGAAAATGAGTCCTCAGTCCTGGGATTATGTGCTGTGATAAAATATAAAGTAGTGCTAATTGATTATAGGTAAGACAGGGCTAAATTGGTTGGTATGCACTGCTGAAATTTATAAAGAGAAGTAAAAAAATTACTGTAATGCTAGAACCAACCAAAGCCATTAAATTTTTTAACAACAGAACAGAAATATTGGCACTCTTTTGTAGGATACATTAATTACAGGGCATGCTGGATTGTTTAAAAAAAGATCACAGACCCACTATGGCATTATTTTTTATTTGTTTTAGAACCAGATAGCTGTGGGATTTACCGTTGCCAACATGGGAACTGTTAGAATCTCAGAAAACAATTCTGAAAATGGAGGTGGAATGGAAGGACTACTTTTTCTTGCTAGGATGAAAAGAGTGAAATGGGTAGAGTCTTGGCTGTCTTTCTTGGCAAAGAACCAAACAAGACTCTGGAAGAGTTTAGATGACACGTGATAAAGAAGAAATAATGTTTTAACTAAACATGTAATACACAAAAAGCATTATCCTATATCTTCAGTGACTGCTTTTACATTTTTGCAGCCAGAGGAGAAAGATGCTGATATAAGGATTTAGATGTTTATTACATCCAGAACAAACTGGACTTTCACTTCAGTGGAAACGCTACATTTTCATAAACAACACCTTAATATTGAGGGTGAAGTAAATAATTGCAATTTTAGTAGTCAGAAACTGGTAGATGAAAAGAACTTTGCAGGCTTCACCTAATAAAGAAAAGAATACCCAAATCGTATCCCTGCAGAGTCAAAAAAATTTAACAGACATTAAAGCTCTCAACACATTAGATTCTTTTAAATTAGTTTGTATGAGTATTGGAGACTGTATTTCATGCTCATTCCCACCTTCAGGAAAACAAAACACATACCCTGGAATAAGTATGCTGTTAAAATCTTAGAAAATTAAATAATTCAGCATTAAGCCAGTTTGATAAAGCAGTCTGATGTTTTGACAATGTAAATTAATTTCCATCTTCAGGACACTAGTCATCAATATAGTCAACAAATAAACATATTTAAACTATAAAGTAATCTTTGATGAGGCAGGGTCAATGTTTGAAGATCTCACAAATGCAAATGATATACAGAAATCTAAGGCATTTCATATTTTATGAAACAAAGCCAAATGGTATTAGTGGCAGGTTAATCTTCCTTACCATGGAAGGTTACACTTGGCATACATAATGAATGGATTTTTGCAACCAGAACAAAAAATCTGAAAACCCACTTGTGTATACTGTGGTTTAATCATCACATGGTAAGTCTGCAAAACACAGTGGCTAATCAGGTACACAAAGTTATTTTGTTAGGAAAATAAATAAGCCATTGCCTGGAAAATGAGTGCGACAACCAAAGGAATAAAAAGCAAGCCATTTAATCTTTAATTGGCATTACTGATACCAATTCGTAAGAAATTTTTAAGGTAGTTAAAGTAGAAATATAAACCTATTAATTATAATTTCAGGCCTTATATCTACTGGAAGATAAACCTGAACATTCATTCTCTCACTTCCATCAAGACTCCATAGTTCTCATTCCAAGCTGCATATTTCTAAAATGCATACATCATTCAAAAGTTGACAGAACAACAGAATTAATCAACATATGTGCCCTCTTTTCAGCTAATTCCTTCTAATCCATCAAAATATTTCTGTAAAGATTCAATTAGCCTAGAGAGCTTTCCAAAAAGTTACAGATGATAATGACCATGTGCTTGAACTCCCAAAGTTTAAAAGAATTACACATATTTATGTGTCTAAGCGCATGCATACTTTCTTTCCTAAATTCCACTTTTAGAGACATTATAATACTTTCAGTAATATTATTAAATCTGTTATAATTTTATTAATCTGTTTTAGTCTTTAAACTTATTACAAAGTGAGGGCCCTTTATTATTTTATGACATGAACAAAGCAAGCTTCAAGTTTGAGTGTTGCAGTTCTTTGAAGTTCACAACCATTTTCTTTATTTGGTCTCTTATTGAGTTCCAGTTTTCTCTTTACCACCATCTTAGATTTCAACACAAGAAAACAAGTTTCTCCTTAATACTATATTTTTAAGAACATGAAAACCCAGTGTATGTTCCAGAATAACATTGTCTTTTCCCTGGAATGTAACTGTTAGTTTGTGCACAAGTACTATTCATGCATCTTCTTAAGAGCCATATATGCAGTAATTTTATTTTGTTTATATCTACTTTTCATCTAGACTGTACAAAATGATGGCAGCAGGAGAGTCTACTATCAGTTTCTGTCATCATTTATGTTTGGAAAACAGCTTTTTTTCTTCTTCCTCTTCTGTAGTTACCCAAATAGCTACTGCCTATTCCTATGACTTTTTTCCTATTTTTTTTTTTTTTTTGTTTCTTAGCTATATTTTCATTCCATTTTACTTTAATTTATTTTTATTATTCTTATTCTTAGCTCCCATTTCCTTTCTCTTTTTTGTTTGTTCATCTCAGAGACAATAGGACTCGTATCATGTATGTATATTCTGCAGGAGCAGAAAAGAAAAATATTTTCCATTTGTCTCACTGCTTTGCTTTTATAAGGATATTGGCAGGTATTTTTCATGCCTCCCTTTCTATAACGCAACTGAAAGTTTGTGGGTTGTTATCATAAACTATATATTAGTCTCCAGAAACCAAGAAAAGTCAGTAGGAAATATGGAACATTTTATTGTTTTAGTTTGGAACGTTTTAACTGTACAGGAAGGCAATGAGCATTATTATGAAGGTTAAACAAGAATAAAGCCTTAAGAAGAAACTCTCTTTTAATCAGTATTTTTCCAGATGATAAAAAGAAAACCAAAGAGATGAAATTGACAAATGTAGCATATAATGGTCCTTCTTGGAGCAGTACTACAGGGGCCTCATTAGTAGACATTTTAGTACAATCATTTTTACCCCTGTGGCTGTCACTTCAGACTACTCAGGAAAGGTGGCTGTAGGAGCTAATCACAGCGATGCCTTTCTCAATTTTATTTTCCTTGTAAAAATGAGGCACAAGAGAGCTAGTAAGTTCTAATTGAAATCAGAATTATCATTGCCATGGATGCGTGCTGTGTCTGCAGGGTATGTTTGTGCCAGTGGAAAATTTCCTTTTTCCCCATAATAAGTTTGGGGGCTTTCAACTTGAATGTAAAGTTGTGCTGAAGTCAGTGTCAGTATACTTTTCATTCTGCTATTTTCAACAGCATTTCTGTCTTGCTGAATAGAAATACAGTTGTCCATTTATGTTTAATATTACTAGCTTTGGCTGATAAGGGGAGGGGCAGACTTCAAGGAGATGTGCCATTTACATTGCACTTTAAAGTTTAAATGAGCATGTAATTCTTTTTCTTTCAATATTCCTCTATTTCTTTCACAAAAATAAGTACCATTTCCTTCTTGTAGTTTAATTACCACCTTGAGAGACACTGCAAGATCTCCATTGCTCAAAAAATTGTGTAAGACCAAAATGAAGTATTGTAATGATATTTTATAGTGGAGGGAAATCTCCATTTTATTCAGCTTCAGAGAAGTGTTCTCCTGTAATGGTCCGTCATGCAGATATTAGGGAAAACGAACAAACAAACAGCACACACAAAAAACAGACACCGAACCCCACAAGAATCAAACCATGGTGCCTGAAATTCCATTCCTCCCACCACTGAGTTTATGTGAGAGTGGTGGAGTAATAATCACTTACTATAGCAAGTATACAAAAATATTTCATCCCTTTTTCTCTTGGAAAATAGGAATTCTTTAGAAAGCTAAACAGAGAAAGAAAAAATGGTTTAGAAAGTTTTGAGTTCCACTGAAGATGTTCTTTCATATCTGTTCATGTCTTAGAATTTTCTAGTTTTGGAAGACTTTCTGGTTTTAAAGGATTGATACCTCTACATCCTAAAAGGCAGGTAAAAGGAAGAATCCTGTCTTACTATACAAGTAACTGCTGAAATCTAAAAACACCCATTAAAGAGTTTCTCACTGAAAGAGGATGATACCATAGTGAAAAAGAAATGAGTCTCTGTGAAAACATGTTAGATAAATTGAACATTGCTTGGATTTAGTACAACCTCTTGATATTTGAGAAAATGGGAGGCTAGACCCCAAATATCGTTCAACCCACTTTTTTTTTTTTTGTGTGTGTCTGTGTGTTAAATCTAGTTTTACTTGTTTTCTAATGTCTGAAAATGTTATTTAGAAGTTATAATGCTTTTATACCATGTTGTTATTCCTCTGAAATTAATTGTAACAACAGCATAACTAAACATCTGAGAGTAAACAGAAACCACATGATTGTTCTTTATGTCTTAGAAACCATAAAACCTTTCAGTAAGTTAATAAACTGTGATTTTCTGATATAAGGGTAAAGAACCCACTATGGTACAGCAGTTAAATGTCATCGCTACCAAGCAAAGGCATGCTTCTAAAGTGAGAAAACCTAAGAACAGAAATCATGTCAGTATGCCATGCAGCAAAATGGATATTCACTGCATGTGGTTCTTGCTAAGACTAACAGTTGAAGAGAAAGGGTGAAGCTGTTCCTTGATGAAATTGCTATCAGAATTATAACTAAACGTATACCTTTTAGACCTATAATGTGACTATTTTATCCATGACCTCCCTATCTTTAGGCGAGGAAACAAAATTATATTATGGAGCAATAACTGGGATAGAGCAGAGGTTTTTTGAGTGCTTCCAGTTATCCAAGATGCTATTGAGGCAACAATGAGCAGGGAGCGTGAAAGCAGGTAGCTATAATAGAAACTATTTTTCAGCTTTAACTGAAGCTGATGCTATCACACACTTTTTGTGATACTGAATTCTGTGGAGGTGAGCATCAGGAGTTATTAACCCAAGAGCATACACTGACTGAGGTGAAATTAAGGTCATGAGAAGTACAATAAATCTTTGTTTCATGAATGTCCAAATTCAAGTGAGGATATTCTGAATGGCTGCATTTGTGACCAGCGAAACTAGCTTTTTTTTGGGGCGGGGGAGGGGAAACAGGAAAATGGTAATGATTGCCTAAGTTTTTTACAGGTTTTGGGGGAACTGAGAGTGGTAATTCTAAAGCTGATGTCTATAAGGATAAACACAGCTTCCAGAATGACTATTGTAATTGGTTGTGTGCCTGGTCTAACTGGACAAAACATTTCAGCTAACTTACAGGAAATCACATAAATTAAATTTATTTATGAATTGTGAACTTCTTAATCCGCTGCACAATTTTATAACTGCTGTGCAAGTAGAAACATTCTGCCATAAAAATCACTTTTTAACTACTTCATTATGACTGAAGATCTCTCAAAAAGTATAAAAGCATAACTGATTACTTTAAAAAATGGTATGAAGACCTATGCATGGTGTTAACTGTATATCAACATCATTTTATTGACATAGCATTAAGAATGGAAAATTCAGTTTTAAGGCATATGAAGAACAAGAGGGAGTGCTTTTGTTACTATTAAATTTTAATTATTTTAATAATTTTAATCACGATTTAAATAAGAGAGAAACAGGAAAAGATACTCTAAGCAAGTGATGTGTTATAAGAGATAAGTTAAGAGATAACTTCATGAGTTAAAAATCAGAAACAGAAAAAATTCTTGGTCTCTTTTCACATCAATATGAAAGAAGTATCATAAAATGATCTAAAAGATACGGGTGTAGTCTATGGGTTAAGGAAGTTTTGGAGGTCATAGAAGGAGCTGCAGTGAAGGAATCAGCACAGGCTCCTGCTAATACCATAACAATTTTATTGACAGTATGGATGATAATGTCAATGCTGAACTGACTTTCTAGTCAATTGTCTGAATTTTGTGTCTGAAGCCTTCAGAGTAATTTGGTTCATTTATCTGGCTAATCAGTTGTGGGGTTTCTTTGCAAGGAAAGTAACTTTTCTATTTTTTTCCACTTGAGATCTAAGCCTTGCATCATGATGTAACACTGTTATTATCCTTTCATCCTCTGTTCTTCTATGGAGAAGGACATGGTGAGAGAAGTATTTGAAGGAGTTCTGTTACAGATACTAAATTACCTTTCCTGCTGCTTCCTTCCCCCAAATCCTGTTGTCCATGTGCTAACCCAAAAGCATGAATAATTAAGAAGGAAACTGCTAAAATACTGGTAAGAATTGATTACAGGATGATTTTAGAGGAAGAAACTACATCATTTACTGATGTAAATCTTCAGAACCAAAACCTTTTTCTCTTAATTTTCCTTTTACTATTATTATTATTTTTTTCTTCTTTACAGAATAAGAAACATACTGAAATGTCATCAGCATTAAATTTCTGTATTGAATTTTTTAAAGAAAATTTCATGTTTTCATAGAAAGTTATATTTACATACGGCAGTGTCATGTTAAAGATGTGGGGCACAGATACCATGAGCATTGCACTGGAGGAATCATAGAAGCTTGCCACTTTCTTGTTGCAAAATTGCATTCAGTTTCTCTTTGTGTGCTTGATTTTTGCATGCTTAAACACTTTTCTAAGTAGGACAGAGCTCAATGTGGGTTTGCATGCAACATTTTAATGATTTTTTTCCCCCTCTTAAAATAATTTTTCACTGGAAGAATGTTCAGTTTGGGAATATACTTTATCCAAAAGAGTAAATATTTTCCTCCGTTCTTTTTTTTTAGTTTTAAGGCAAACAATGTTCATAAATTATGCTTGTATCACATACTCATGAATATCAGGAAGTGCTCTGTAGTTCATAGCAATTCTATTCTGTTTCAAAGACTGAGTTTTAAGAGTCATTCCCCAACTTTTAGATAAACAACCATCCATTATGAACCACAGCATGTAAAGTATATTATTAATGATGCTCACATAGGGCTGCCTCTCTCTTGAAAAAAAAAAGGAAAATTCTCAACTGTCAGAATCACATCCAGTGAGGAAGGGAGGGCAGCAAAGGACAAAGACCCAGAGTCCACAGTATAACTCTTTATTCTGTTAATGCAGATGTTGTAATTCATCTTTCAAGTCAATTACCCTGCTGGTGGCTTATGGGGAGAGCACAGACATTAATATTTCCAATAAACCTGATTGTAGTCAGATGAAATTTCAAACAGTTTTCAAGCAGGAATAGAAATTAGGTCAGGAGAAATAGCCACTACAAATTAATGAGCCCACTGATAGCCTCACCATTAGCATCACTACTTCCATAAACTATTCTGATGATGTAGAATTAAACATTAGATGCTATTTCATGGAATAAGGAGAAAATATAGTCACTATCTCTATTTTTTTTTCCCCCTTTCTTTCTTTAATACACTGGAAAGTTTGCTGCTGGAGCAAGTAGAGTATAGATTTTCAAAACCATTAAATATGTGGGGTTTGGGGTGGTTCCTTTTTTCTTCTTCTATTTTCTATATGATAGAGCATATATTCTGTACAGAATTAATTGCAGGTCTGTCTCATAGAAGTGCCACTGTATGATATCAGAGCTATCCAGAAAGAAGAGAAGACAGGCAGGTGGAACAGGAGCTTTGACTATGTATAAAAAAAATCAATCTATTCTGTAAAAGGAGCACCTAATAACTATTTTATTTTAGAATGTGAGAAAGGTGTAAGAACCATATTCTTACACATATTCTGTCTCTTTCTTGCTCTACTATTAAAAACATCTATGTATCTACAAAATAGACAAAAATGTTGACGTTTGTATGTGTGTACACACTTGCAGTACCTTCAAGATGCGACAAGTGATTGTTCATACACTGGAAAGTCATCTCAGGCCTAGACAAAGAAATGAATCTTAATATTGCCTGTATCTGATACAGACATGTACATATTTGTAAACATACGTATTATACTCATATAGGCCAGAACAATAGATGGTTTTACCTTTCCATGGTGATTACTTTTGAATCATTTTATACAGAAAGAAGAAGAATATGACAGAATATGTAACTTCCTAAAGACTAAGATTATCCTGTGAGAAAATAACAAAATCATTTAGAAACGCTATATATGTTCCATGTTTCTTCTTGCCTCATTGTGATGAGTCTTTAAGAATTTAGAGAATTTTGTAAAACTTCCATGAAAATTAGAATGTAAACATAACATTGTATAGGCAGATCTCTATATACTGGGAAGTTAAGAGAACAGTGTGATGGGAATGTGATGGGAGAAGACTCCAAAACCAGCTAGCTTCAAGCTTCAGAATTACTCTTGACTGGATTGACTGGATTCTTTAACAGTGCATATTGCCAGTAGTTAGCACTTAATCACTATCAATCATCCTTAACAAGCTTATCTTAAATTAGTTGCAAGTGCACAACGTCACTGAAGTGATGCTGGTTTAGTTCATACTGATAGCTATAATCCATCAATCCTGAGAAAAAATTGAGAGGGAAAGCCAGAACAGAGTCTGCTGCCTTCTTTCCTCCCTGTCTTTCCCCATACCACTGATGTTCTGTGCTCCTCTGCCCCCTCTCCAAAAGAAATTTGGATGATCTCAGTTTCTCCTGACATTTATTTTTGAGATGAGGGCTTTTTCTTGTTTTGCATATGCTGCAGAATTATTCTGGTTCCATTAGACACCCTGCCTGTCTGCTCTGCAGGATTATTTTGGTTTTACCAGACATCGCTCTTGCCTACTCTGCACCCTCAGTCCTTATTTTGCAGAGTTTAATACTTGCACATTTTTTATGCACCCTGTTTGCCACTATATCACAACTCCATCTGAGCCTTTGCAATTAAGGCTATTTATTTGTATGTTAAAGATGAGCTGCATTGCAATGTTTTGTTAATGTTTTTACAATGTTAAAATAAGCTTGTATACTGTACCTGGTTATGCTATTTTAGTGTGCTTCTGTCCATGTTCCAGGGAAGTAACTACTAATTTTCTTACTTAGCAGGCATCTAATTGCTGCATGCAACAGGCCTTATTTTTGGCTGTAAAACCAAATCATAGCTTAGAGGCTATGTATTTTTAACATAGGTTGAAACTCATTCCCATACATGCATCAGCTAAAGGTTATATCTTTGGTTAAAGTGCTAATTAAACTAAATTTATATTACAAATGAGTGCCTCATTATAAGTTATTCAAGTTTAAATAGGACCTAGGTGGTGTATTTAGCAGACACAGATTGAGCTGCTTCTACAGGAGGATACTCAGGTACTAATGTTCTGAAAATTTAGGCAGGTATGAATTGTCTTCAGCATGTTAGAGCATCAGGTCTACATGACAATCACTAAGTTCAAAACAGGACACTCTTTCTCCAGGTAGCAACTCAAAATCATGAGTGTCTGCCTTAATTACAAAATAGTAGGAATTTTTACAATCAGAAAGCTATACTGAATGTCTATGAAAACTGTGTTAACACTTTTTTCTTTTTTTTTTTTTTCCTTAATATCTGTTGATCAGAAGAAGTAAATTTCAATTTTCCACAGACAATTTACTTGAAAAATTGAGGGAGAGACTTGGAAAAATATCACTGGAAGAAATGCGGAAACTTGGGAACAGGAATCACCTTCTGATATTGAACGTGCTGAATCTCCTGAAGCATGTTGGAAAACCTTACAGAAAGTGTGCATAAGTTAGCTATGTGTGCTTAGGAGACAATTTTACTTAAAATCACTCAAGGCAGCTAATCAGCAAATCCCCTATGGCTGTTAACTCTGTTTGGCTATATTAACATGTCGTATCTGCACACAGATATTCAAGCTGATTTTTATTTTTTTATTTTTTTTTTTTTTTCACAATTTAACATTGGGCACAATTAAGATTTCTTTCTCCTTTGTCTCCCCCTTCCCTCCCCTCCTTCTTCTCTCCGTTTCTTTCTTTCAATATAGCAGATTATGTAGAGTTTTATGCCTTCATTTTTTTATTAGGATAATATAGATAACTTTTAACGGCTTCCACATGAACTCAAGTCAAAGTGAGCAGCTAACAGTACTGTACATCCTGATTCAGAAAGGAAAATTAAGTTGTTGGTTTCAAATTATGCAAACTGAAAATTGGAAGTCAGATGCAAATCAGTTTAGAAAAGCTATGTGTATTTTCAAAAAGTGTTCAAGGTTTCTCTGCATGTTTTGTGTCCAAAGTAGAACCTGTTCAATATACAATAAAGGATTGAATGACCAACCATCTCCTGATTTGTGATACTCTGCTGCCCATTGTAAAAGAATATTCTTGACATGTTATTATTTGTTATGGGCAGCCCAATCCAAGTAACTCATATTCTTAGGGGTTGGTTTTACAACCAAGTGACAGAAAATCTTGAAGGATTTACCTGCTGTCCTTTTCCACTATTTCAGGATACAAATAATTTAACATCTTTGAATCTCAGTTTGCAGATATGTGAAATAAAATCTTAGAATCATAATTAATTTCATTGTAAAACTGAGATGCCCATTTAAAAAAAAAGAAAAATGAAAAAAAAAAGTGTTGATCAGGGCTTGGAATCTTATGTATTTTTTTGTTACGTTCCCAAGATCAGCTGGGAAGGAAAGGGATATTTCCCTTCCCAGTATGCAAAGTGGCATGGGGAATATGAAAGACCTATCTGCTTGATCACCAAAATACAGGAGATATATGGTTTCATCGCCAAGTAACCTAAAAAGTATTTATAATTATTATTCTTATAGCACATTAATACCATACGGAAATATAAATATCTTTGTTTTATAGAGGTCTATCATATATTGAAGAACTGGCTTCACTGGAGTAAAGGTCAAAAATTCTACTTATTTTAGTGGCATGGAACACGAGAAAAGAAATTTAATTTTTCTCCAGAAGTTATTTCAGTTTTATGGAGAACAAAGCTGATTATTCTTACTGTGCCTTGACTCCATCCAGAAAATATATTTTGTCTTGTTACATAAAAACTGTTTCCATGAGTAAAACATACAGAGACAGTCAAGACAATAACATTTTAAACATTGATGTTAGATGTTTTCCAGCTCCTGTCACTGACAATATGTTCTTTCAACTAATTTCAAGACTGTGTATAATTATTTGGGTGAGGTGTGACTGTTTGTGATAGGCGTTCCTAGAAAATTAAGGTTGCGTCAGCCAAGGACAGGTCAAATTACTGGAAAATGTGGCCTTGAGCAACCTAGTCTAGTTAAGAGGCATCCCTGCCCATGGCAGGGATGTTGTATTAAATGATCTCTAGCGTCCCTTCCAACCTAAGCCATTCTATGATATGATTAAAATGTTTCCAGTTTAGATTTAAGAGCCAACGTTTGAGCAATCACACTTTGTATACTCTGTTTTAGTAAAGCAATTTGATATATACATTGAAACACATTTCCATTTAATCTTTTCCTGGAGGCCAGGGGAGTGCTGTGAATGTTGAATGTTCTTTGGCTGAAACATTGAGCACATACTACAGCCATTCCTGCTGTGTTGGAGACCAGCTGGGAAAAAGATACGTACTCTGAAGTTAAAATAGTCAGAGCAGGTCCCCTACTTGATAACAGCTGAGTGCTGTAGTCAAATACAGCTATTGCAGCAGGACTCTATTGATTTATAGTGGACAAAACTGGTGCTTTTATCAAACAGTTTTGTGGCTACTCAGCAGTCTGTGTCAAGCCATAGGCGACGATTTTCAGGAAGTTCCTGGCATCCAGTGAAACAGAGAAAACCGGTTATTACATCAGGCAAATTGCTCTAATCACTTAACAGCATGCCTGTCCCACTCAGATGGAAAGCCCACTCACATTACTCGGATTATACTGCTAGCACAGCAGAAAGATTAGGCCTCAGAATTTTCCAGGTAGTATTTAAAACCTTTTCCCCAGCTAAAGGATATAGCTGACAGTTCACACTCCAGAGTCAAGTTAATCTGTAACACTATCCGCCCATTTTGCACTGAGTAGTCCCCAAAGCAGTTTGTAATATGCATATGAACTGAACCATTGTTGTGATCAAATTTTAAATACCCTTGTGAAATGTGAGAAAAAGAAAGATAAAATAAAACCCTGCTGATCTGGTGCTGAAGATTGACAGCGAAAGGAAAAGTATTGCTTCATTGAGTGCATGGCTGTGGCTACAGTGGCTGCATTAACTTGCTGGTGGGACTTCCAGTCCCTCCTCTAATGCATGGCTAATAGCTCAGCATTAACTCTGTAGAGCTGGGAGATGAAGCTTTCCTATTACAGAATATTCTGAAGTTGCAGTGGTGTGAAATTAGAGTGATAGTTATCATAAATTTGTTTCAGACAAGGATACTTGGTTAATATAGCTCATGAATCTAGTTTGTGTGGTAGATGTTTCACAGTAGCTCACCAATGCAGCAGCAACAGTGCAAAGTGACAGCAATATATATTACATTTTCTGAATCTGATGGCTGTTAAAATTATTTCCTGTGTTGGGGAATGCACATCTGTTTGAAAGTGAGAGAAGAAACCCAGCACAAGGAAACAATTACTGTTACGGCTGAAGGTAGAAAACAACACATCCTTGTTCAGTCTCCTGCTGGCATGATGCCCTCTCCTAGAGTGGCTGACACCATAATTAATTATAACCATTTGTTTCATAGTAGTGAAATTCACTCCTGACTTTACTGTGTACTCAGAATTGATCCCATTTGTAAAACTACATAATTCACTTTAATAACCTCAACACCATCAGTATTCCATGAGATTAGTAAAGGTTTCTATACTTTATGACTATCTTGTTAAATTAAACAGCTCGCTGTTAGTGTAGGCTCCACAACATGGCATGAATTTAAAACAAAACAAAACAAAACAAAACAACAACAACAACAAACCAAACAACTGAATTTATATTATTGCTTCTAATATTGTACTTTCTTCTCTGACTTCTTAGCTATTTACTTTTTCTTATTGTTGACTACAATGGCTTATTCTTGCAACAAGAAAGTTAAAAGAAAATTATTTTTCTCTCTTTACTTCACATGGGCTTGATAAAACACACATATTTAATTCAGGTTTCTTCACAAAGCAGTGGAGAATTTTCCCCACATTTCATAAATTATATTTAAAGTAATATTATGAAAAATTATGTCTATGTTATTTGACAGACTGTGTTTTAGGAGAATGTTGAAACAGTCTTACAATTCAAACAGAGTACTGATATCCAGTATGACTTTTGTAGTACCAATGCTGGTTATTCAGTATAGTGATGATTTTATAGCACTTTCTTTTCTCCCAAGGCTGCATTGGAAGTGCAAAAACATTCAGCTTTTGGTCCTGCAAGCTACTTCCTTAAACATCACATGAACACTTAAAAAAAGCTCTACATTGCAGGAAAAAGGATGCAAGCAATGATGTAGCTTCCGCTTACTATTACACAATCTTAGGCTTGGTAATAGAAAGAGTATAATGAAACAAAAAAACCCATTCAGTATCAGTTTGCTTTTAACTGCTAAATTTGAATGATATATGATGTAACTAGTAAGAACTGTGTTTGATTCCAGACCAAATCCAAATGCAGTTTACAGAGGTAAAGTTCTAGGATACTACTGAGTTTTAATAATCTTTAGAAATTAGTATGAAAAAATAGTGCTACGGAGTTCTGTAAAATCAATAACAAAACCATTAGTTTAGTAATATTGTGGCATATGTCTTAGTTGATTTACTCACTTTATTGTGGAAGTCTTTTTTATGTTAATGTTCATGTATTTTATCTTAAATGTAATTATAAATTCTGACACAAGTATTATTTGCATAGCAATTGGTCACAAAGAGTAATTCATTAATATTCAATGAAGTGTTAATTTGTGCAGAGCCTAGAGCAATTGTAAACTCTATTTTGCCTTTAGATGGAAATTTGTTGCAGTACAAATATAACTGTGTATAATTGTAGTAATCAGTCCCAAAGAGTATTCGATGTTGAAACATATATTGTGGTGTGGGTTTTTTTTTTGTTTTTAAATGTTTTGACCTAGAGTAGTGTAATATGAAATTATTATCATGACAGAGAATGGGTTTTCTTAACATCCTGCTCTACAAATACAGATACAAGCAGCTGGGTTATTTTCTGAAGACTTTGTTATTTGTTACCTGAGTTATGAATTCAGAAGGATTTTTCCTTTCTATTTTCTGTTCAGCCTTTGAGGAAAGAGAGAGAGGATATAGAGAAGTTACTTTTGAGAGAGAGATTTTACTTTTGAGAGAGACTTTTGAGTCTCTCTTGAGAGAGACTCAGAGTAACATTTGCTCACTCTCATTTTTTGGGTTCCTCATTTAACTGTGACTATAAAACCTATTTATTTTGGTTTTAAACAGATAGGGTAATTCTTCTGTATGAAGTTATACTTCTGCAAATGAATGGAGTTGGACATTTGCAGCTGGAAAAATCTGCCTGTATTATTATCAATGCACTTTATAAGTGGAAGTAGGAAAGTGAATCCCTGAACCATGTGATCATACAGATTTCTTGACTTTTCATAGGAAAGAGTTCAGTGGGATATATGCAATGTGAAGGAACAGTAAGCGAATGTAAATCCATACATGATACTCCAAAGCATTCTTCTTCTAACAAGCTGCTAGTGAGCTGTATTATATAAGATATGTAAAAATGCCACCAAACATGCTGCATATTGAAGGTGTGTAGAACTTTACCACTGAATTTAGTATTGACCTTTCTCTCAGACTTCATAATCTTCTTATGCTATATTGTTTCTGGATTGTCAGGAGAAAATGGAAAATTAAGAAAGAGCAAAAGGTATATACACTGCAGAAATGCCCGCGTCACCAAAAACAATTTGGGAGATCAACAAATAGGGATATCAGCAGTTCTCAGCAGTTCTTCCTGGAAGATTACTACCTGCTGAGAAGAAGAAAAGCTTGTATCACTGTAGGAGGACATCATGGAAGTAGGTCAAATGCCCCCAGGTGACTGACCAGTAAGGATATGTTAATATATGGATCTTGCTCATACATTTTCATTGTTTGTTGGGGGGTTTGGGCCTTTCCCTTTCCCTTTCCCTTTCCCTTCCCTCCTTAGAACTTGCCAGACTTTTGATAGCAGTTGATTCCTGCTTGTTATTCAATCCAAGTGCTCTGTTACCTCACTTTTAGAAGTAAATACTGCATACAGTATTTTCATATGAAAGTCTTGTTTGAAAATGACATTTCATGTTGGAGCAGTTAGATTGCCAGATTCGCAAACTGGGATTATTGTTTGTGAAGCCATAAAGAAATGTAATGATAGGTTCAAAGTTTATTTTTATTATATAAAGATTTCACGCAAAGGTAATTTCATTCATTGAACTATTACAAAATGTAGTTCCTTAATAGAAGGTATAAATTTCAGCACTCAGTTGCTGTTAACAGGAATAGCTCATTTAGAGAGAACTGATCAAAGAATGTAGGATCTTTTATAGAATAAAGAATGGAAGCAGTGATAGAATTTATGTACACTCAGGTGTTTAACAGCCATGACCTTTTGGTTTCATGTGGAGAAACAAACCAGTGAAATAATTACAGCAAAAACAGGTAAAAAAGATGTTTTCAGAGCCAAAGTATACATTAAGCTTTCACTGCTATCTGACTTCAAGCTTTTTTGATTCTGTATTAAAGCTGGCAGAAATGCAGTTCTGAGCCATTATTTTGAACACCCTAAAGTTTATAGTGTTTTTTAAATCTAAAATCTCATGTTGATTTAACACATAGGAAAACTTTGATCTTGTCTGATGATATCTCAACACCAGCTGTTTAGGGAATGTTTTCTACAGATATAGCACTCAAATCTCTTTTTGTATCAGCAAAAGTGATTCCATTTAACATCAGTTAGGCTGTGCTCATTTATTTTGGCAGACTATTTGCCCCACAGGATTTATCAGAAGAACTTCTGGTTTGCATTTCCTTTATCACTAAAGGTAGACAATGCTTTTTCTGCCCATACGAATTTAATTTCACCTGTGGAAGACAGAACTGCTTTTCGTAGGTAAGATTTTAAATCTGTTCTGGTATGTCCAGCTGAAAAACACTAGCTTTCAGAAAAATAGTCCTTAACTTAAACCTGTCCCATTGTATCTAACTCCTCCCAGACCCCCGAAAGCAAACAAACAACAACAACAAAAAGGAATAAGATAAAATGAAATGAACTCTCTAAAGTGGCACTCCAGAAGTTGCATTGTATTAACACTGTGTTATCCGTGTATCGTGAAAATCTCCTTAATCTTTTCCAGTGACATTTGCTTACCTGTAAAATAATTGCGTAATATATTCAAACAGGCCTATGCCCTTGTTCTCCTTTTCGCAGCCAAACAGTGTGGCTGGTGAACAGTAGGTTTCCCTGGTTAACTTCCCAAATGGGAGACAAGTTTGACTTGGCAATGCTGCCAACAGCTAAAGTGGGCTGGAGGCACAGTGTAACTGACTGCTACTAATTGAAGGGGGAAGACTAATGGCTACATGTAATATTTGCACAGTAATGAAAGCACTGAGCTGACACGGCTGTGTTGCTCTGTGAGAGACTAAAATGTTTTACAGGGACAGCAAGGCAGTACCACTCACAACCCCGTCCACCCACACAGCCTAAATGTCATAATGTACAGGACAAGCTGACTTGGCTGAGGAATTTGAGGCTACTTCTTTTCCATTTCAAAATGGGAAGAAAATGTGGCCTAGTGGAAAAACACTGGCCAGTTATGACTCAATACCAGGCACACCGCTTAACTGACATCTAATGACAACCAAAAAAATGTCCCCATGGAGACCACAGTAACTACAGAGTCCTAGTGATACCACATTAATATGATTGCTTAATTTACTTTTGAAGGTATGCTACCTTGGTGATAAAGACACGGTTTCACCAATAAATAACTAATGCAGCAAATTTAGTGTGAAGAGAAATAGAGGAAGAACCTGTCCCAATGGGTTCAGTGTTCAAGGGAAAGGATGAACAGCATTCACCATTTCCCATGAGAGAAATGAACAGGTTTCATTCAGAAAGCTGAAACAGATCACTGCAGGATACTTGAGGGAGAGAACAGAATTATGTCTTTAGATTCTCCAAAAGATGTGGTTTAATACCTTCAGACTATGCTCAGACTTGTTTTAAAATGTTTTTTCTCAGTTGTACAGTATACCCTAGCTTAAAAATTAATTTTGTTAACATAAGCATGTTTACCATTGCTTTCAGACTAACTGGCTTGGCAGACAGACAGTTCAGCTATGGAGAAATGTGGCATAGCAGATGTATTTGTCTGCCCCTGCATTATAAAAGGAAAGGAGGAGACTTCATCTGAAACTTTATAGCCGCTCAGGGCAGCCTCACTGATCATTGTCCACCTTTACACATGTCCTATTCTAAGGAAAGTAATGAAGAGCATAATAATGTGTGAATGGTGTATTACAATTCATGAGATAGAAAAAAAAAAGAGTAGGTTATGTTATTCCAGGTAATTTGGACAGGGCTGTACATTTAGATATCTATCAGAAGATATTCAGCTAGCAGAAAATTTACCTTTGTAATCTGTTCTCATTGTGTTCCTTTAGACCTGAGGACATTAAGCTTTTAACAGCAAAAAACATTACCATTAGAAAGACTTTGCTGGGATTTTAACATAGACATGTATTTGTACTGTTATTTAGCCCTGCCTGGTTTTACCAGGCCAATGACAAGCCATAGGTGACATATATGCTTCTTAATAAATGCCTTAACATCAGAGAAAGTATAAAACAATGTTTATGTGCCAAAGAATTGTCAAGGTCATATTGTTTCTGAAGGAATATAGCCATCAGATCACGCGTGGGTGCTTGCTTACTATTATCTTTTCCACTTGGTCCTACTGCAAGACTTGAACCTCTCTCATATTTTACAATTATATAGGTCCCCAATTAAGGCAAACATTTCAACGTGCCTAAAATGCTATTCTAAAGGAAAATAGTTTTCTCTCTGCTCCCCCAACTTAAATACCATTAGTTTATACATTTTCTTACAGAAGTATTGAGATATCAGCCCTCTGTCAAAATCTGTATCTCTTTTGACTTTGGTTCTGTTTGCCTGTAAAAAATTCTTAACTGTACTGGTACATAAAAGACACCAGTTGTCTGTGACACTATTTGTTTATATATTTATTTCTTTAAATGAGGAGTAAGGATTAATAAATTGTACTTTATGGAGAAAAAAATCTCTTTAAAGTAAAATTATTTTTGTTCCCTAATAGATAAATTAAGCCTAGATTTTCATATTATATATATTTATTAGTAATCCAATTGCCAAATTATCTGATTAACAACTTTATCAATGAAATGCAGTTTAGGATTAGTGATAATGTTACTCCTGGCTCTTGAGATTAGAAGTCGCCTGTGGTGTAGGTTTGATGTTTATATCCATGCAGTTTTCTCTCAGTGTACAACTTGCAGACATTTGTTTGACAGTTATTTGCTGTAACACTTTAAAGAATTGGTAGGATGCTACTGACAAAAAATTTTGCATAAGGGATAGTTACTGAAATAATGTAGGATGAGGTGCTCACAGAGTTAAGGGTAAAGGACACAGATTGAGCTGAAAGTGGTGGGATACCTCTAGCTGTTCTTCAGTGTAGATCTCAACCTTAATCCATAAAGATTGTTAGAGCCTCTGGAGGGGCTGGATGACAGTAGTGACTGTTATCCTAAAAAACAGATGGCAAAGTGAGTGACACCTATAAATGTACAGACTGTGTTACTTCACTGACAAGATGCTAAGCCCTTCTGGCACTGAAGTAAAAAAACAGGTGTTTTTGACACAAAAAAAAAGTAGTATTGAAACTATGCCTCAAGCCATGTGGAGAGTCAGAGCCAATTTTTCAAGTAAAAGTAACTAAAAATCTAAGTTGGGGTATACATGTAAAAGTATGACAGCTTCAGACCTTTCCCATTAATAAATTTTTGACGAGTTGTACTGCCTGTCTCATGCCTGTAGAATTAGCCAATTGCCTTTCAAATAAAACTTTCATTTCCAAGGCTTGAATAGATAGCAGCTTTGCTCTGGAAATCTTGTGCAGCTCATTTCCAGGTGAATGAAATGGCAAGCAGTAGTTTTAGGCTTAGGTTATAACACCCTTTAAGTTTGATGGTAGAATTCTTCAATTACCTTTATATCTGCCTTAAATATAGTATGAAGTTAATCAAATTTTTACATACCACATACTATAATTGTAATTAACAATGTCAGGTTTCGAAATTCATGTGGCCAACAGGGAAACCACAATGGTGTAAAAAACAATGTAATGAGTGTACTTACTTTAAAATCCATTATCACTTCAACAGATTACTTTGTTTAAAAAGGTATTTAAGTTAATAGCATTTAATCTACTTGCTTGCATATTGTAGTATTTTTCAAAACCCAGTGAAAATAAAGCTTTAATAATCGAGCACTACCAGATGGTAAAATCTCCAGTGCAATTCTTTCTCAGAGAAATTAGGTTTCTATCTTTTTTCTGCTTTCAAATTTAAAACACCTATTTATGTTTGTGGATGAAAGGAAACTGTTAAACATTAAAAAACTGCCTCAGGTATTCACTAAATAAAATGCAGTGGAACACACTTTAAAAAAAAAAATAAAAAAGATAAAAGTTGCATAAATAATAAAGGGGAATGTGCCTTCTGTTTGTTGACACGAAGTGAAATTAATTAGCTCAACTAGTTAAAAACTTTCTTTGCATTTGTACAACAAGGCTTTTATGTGTCCAGTAGTCTGCTTCTGAGTTTGAACAAATACAATGTCCATTAGAGTATACTAAAATAGTTAATGCCAGAATTTCCTGTTCTGCTTCCTTCTTTTCTGTTTCCTTCATTCAGTCAGTGTAGTTGTCTTTTTGGCAAATAGTCTCCTTGCACATTTAGATTTGTTTCAACTGGATAATTCATTATCACAGTTCTGTTGAAAACCATGTGTCCAGTCATTATGTGTTACTGCTAAAAGGGACACTTTAGTGATGTATTGTATTATGCTAAAAGAATTAAATAAGATTGTGATTAGAAGGTATAGCTAATTCAGTAGCAGGTGCAGAACAACACATGCAGAGAATAATATGCTGGTGACCATTTGTACATTTAAATAAATCATGACAATTTTTTTTAGTTGTTTCTCACATTATCCTCCAGTATCAATATGATAGGAAAGCAACATTTAGCATGAAACATTTATGGGTCCAAAAGAAGACAGCACAAGAGACAGCACAATGGAGCATGGCTCCATTGTCTTCTGATTACTAACCTAGGAGTAGGGAAATCCATTCAAGGATTTTTTTTTTTTTTTCCCTTCTTTTTCTGTCTGAACAGCAGCAGATAAAATCCTTTGGAGTAGGAACTGTAGCCAGGAACATCCTTCTTCTCAGTCTGTGCTTGTGCAGTTAGGCTGCCTCTTTTGTTTTCACGACTAAAAAATCTGCATTGTTGATTTTACAAGAGATTCCTATAGAAAGAGCAGACAATACTGATATGCTAGCCTTGTTATCAGGACATCCTTCAGGGCTTCAGCATAGACTGGAAGGACCAAGTTTCCTGTTTCTTGGGTAAATGTCATAATCACATAATTACTGTGCTAAAGCTAGCCGTAATAACCACCTCAATTTTCTGATAGACACGCTTTTTAAAAAAAAAAAAAAAAAAAAAAAAGTTGAATTTTGCTATGGATGACTGTAATTTACTGCAACTCATCTACTGAAATTCAAGTGAATGTGTATTGCAAGAAACAGTTTTATTTTCACAGATAGAAGTTTAGGTATGGAGAAATTAATCTACGTTTACTGCCATTACTAAAACCAGTAAGTCTCTTTCCTGATTGTTTTTTACACATTTTCTTAGCTATTTATGATCTTCTGTTACTCACAACATGTTTCTGTTGCGTGTTCAAAGCACCATATATTACCCAAGCTCATCATGAAATATATCTTTTAGCTTGGATTTGTTTGTTTTGTTTGCTTCTTCAACAAGTGCATGATACATTGATATGTTTGTTAGATCATTATCCTTCTTCTAACCCTCAGTTTACTTCCTAATAGTTACCTAGCCAATAAGCATCAAAAATGTAGTATTGCTCCCGAAAAAGTAATTTCCATTTCATGTCTTATAATTTGTGCTAACAACAACATGGAACAAGAGACTTGTTTCTCAGCCATCATCTCTTCTAAGACTGAGATGCGCATATGGATGTCTTTTGGATTAATGTCAAATTCGAAATATTCTGTGATGCTGGTCCTTTTTCAGTAGTTGCAGACTTTCATCCATATTATCATTCATGGTATTCCAAGACTAACTAGAGGAAAATTCAATTTTTCAAAATGTGAGGGTTTAATATGACATGAGAGAACACTGGAAATCTTCTTCATCTGTCTTCTGTACCTCACTCAATTTGGCTTGGTAGTCCCAGCTCTCAGTGAATGTACTTGTTACTTGTGTGTCAAGACTTTGAAGAAAATCAAGTCCTTCACTGTGTGAAAAGTCACATTGTCTGTAGTTTCTAAGATTTGAACCCAGTGTGTAAGCTTTAAAGTATAAAAAACTCTCTGACTTTTACCCTTAATGCATCTGGTAGAGCTATGCATAAGTAGCAGTCATAAAATCACAAAATGTTTTAAGCTGGAAGGGATCTCTGGAGGTCCAAAGTACAGGTCAAAACAGAAATGCCCAGAATGGTTACATTATTCCAGATATGGACTTACAACTGCTGAAAGGAGGCAAAGAATCCCTCCCTCTTCAAGCTGACTATATTTTTGCTAATACAGCCCAGTATGCAGTTGATCTTCCATATTGAAAAGCCATAGTCCAGCTATATTCAACACATTTCCCATGAACTCTCCTCAGTCCTTTTCTGCCAGGCTGGTTTCTACCCAGCTGGCCCCCAGCCTACATTGTTGGATGGGGATATTGCTTCCTGGGGCAAGACTCTGTTTGCCATTGCTGCACTTCCTGAGGTACCTGTTGCCTAGTTATCCAGCCTGTTCACCTCCCTTTGAAGAAGAGCCTGCCCTTCCAGTGTGCAGAGCACTTCCCTGCAGCTTGTTGTTTGCACACTCGCAGAGGATGCACTCTGCATCATGATCCAGCTTATCAGTCAAGACATCAGATGCCAAGGTAGTATTGGCCCCATCATGCACCTCTATTAACAGCTACTTGTTGGACTGTATGTCTCTGGGCCCAAGCCTTTGAAACTGCAGTCCAAAAAATTTTTCAAGACAGTTGGTAGTTCACCAAACCACCACCAATCCAAATCATGCTTCACTAATTTATCTGTAAGGATACCGTGGGTGACAGTGTCAAAAACCTTTGCCAGCATCACTCTACACCTTTCTCATAAGTGTAGTCATCTCATCACAGAGGACAGTTAGGTTGGTCAAGCACAGAATCACAGATTCACAGAATGTTAGGGGTTGGAATGGACCTCAAAAGATCATCCAGTCCAACCCCCCTGCCAGAGCAGGATCACCTAGAGTACATCACCCAGGAACACGTCCAGGCACCTTGAAAGACTCTAGAGATGGTGACTCTACCGCCCCCCTGGGCAGCCCGTTCCAGTGCTCTGTTACTCTCATCATAAAGAAGTTCTTCCTTATCTTCAGGTTGAACCTCTTTTTCGTCAGCCTGTGACCATTGCCCCTAGTCCTGTCACCAGACCCCACTGAGCAGAGTCTGCCCCCTTCTTCCTGACACCCACCCTTTAGATATTTATAAGCATTAATAAGATGCCGCTGCAGCCTCCTCCTCTCCAAGCTAAACATCCCCAGCTCCCTGAGCCCTTCCTCATATGACAGGTGTGCCGGGCCCTTGATATTCTTAGTAGTCCTGCGCTGGACCCTCTCAAAAAGTTCATTGTCCTTCTTGACTTGAGGAGCCCAGAACTGCACACAGTATTCCAGGTGGGGCCTCACCAGAGCAGAGTAGAGGGGCAGGATGACGTCCCTCAACCTGTTGGCCACGTACCTTTTAATGCACCCCAGGAGGCCATTTTCCTTCTTGGCTGCAAGAGCACACTGCTAGCTCATGGTCATCCTGCTATCAACTAGGACTCCCAGGTCCTGTTCCCCAGAACTGCTCTCCAACAGATCAGCCCCCAGCCTGGACGTATGCATGGGGTTGTTCCTCCCCAAATGCAGGACTTTACACTTGCCTTTATTGAATTTCATTAAATTTCTCCCTGCCCAGCTGTCTAGCCTGTCCAGGTCATGCTGGATAGCTGCACAGCCTTCTGGTGTATCAGCCACTTCTCCCAGTTTGGTATCACCAGCAAACTTGCTGAGGGTACACTCCAGCCCTTCGCCCAGTGATCTGGATCTTGATTTTCTTTCTTATTTGAGAGATGTTATGTTAGCATTACATTCCACTATCACCATTCCTTACCAAAAACATCATCACCTTGCAATTTTCTTTTAAACATAGAGGTAGATACAGCATAACCTCCTGCATTGCTGAGTATTTCCATTGACAGTGTTCCATGCTAGTGTTTGTTATCTCCAGTTATGTTAACTTTATAAAAAACTTTGTTTTGCTAACTTCAGTTTATTTAAACAATGGAATGACAAGTATGCCAACATTACCTCTTAAGGAACATAGACTCTGCCATGTGCACAGTCATTATGGAGGCTTTCTCTAGTTCAATATTTCACCAAATATATTTACTAATATCGGTGATATTATTTCATATTTTTTCATGTTTATAAAGAGAGGAGAGAAGGGACCTCTGGAGATTGTCTAGTCCAAACCTCCTGCTAAAGCCTGTAAATGGATTTTATTCTGAGTATGCTGAAGTTTAGTTTTTAGTCATTAAAACTTGCTGTACCTCTGTCTGGTTACCAGAATAAAGCATCTCCTATCTGCAAAATTGTGATACAATTAAAGGTTATTTTTCACTTTGTTGAGATTCTCATAGGTGCAGTTCTTGAGACTTAAAACCACCTTCTGTAGTTCTCTGAAATCCCTTACTTTATTGGAGACAAATACCATATTCTAGTAATGGTCACCCCACATGAAATAAAGAAAACAAACTAATGCATTTGCCATATTTTAATATGAAAATCTGCAATAACTACCTGACTCTTTTGAATGTAATGTATGGAAGATCCATGTTAGTCTTCTTGCTTGCTGTTGTGTATTTGGAGCTCATGTTCAGCTCATAATCTGTAATAGCCCTCAAATCTTCTTGGATGGAAATGCTTCCCCAGATGTGCAAACATGGTTGCAAGGTTTTCTGTTTGTTCATTGTCCATCACCACTTGTATCCCACATTCATGTTTTTTTCATCTGGTCATGTTAAAATACGTAGTTTGCTTGGTCCCAGATTCTAGTGTGATTCATAACTCCTCCTAATCAGTCAATTGTTTTGTTTATTCACTTTTTCCTAATCCTTATATCATCCAAAAACTCTAATTTCTTTGATTCATCCTACACTAATTTCTTTGTTTCATCCATTCAAGAAAACCTTGAATCACAACGCCAAGATTTAGGACCTAAAGGATACCAGTAGAAATAAACCTGCTTGATAGTGATTCTATCACAGAATGGTAGGGGTTGGAAGGAACCTCTGATGATCATGTAGTCCAACCACCCTGCCAGAACAGATTCACACAGAGCAGGCTGCGTGGAAACGTGTCCAGGCGGGTCTTGGGTGTCTCCAGAGAAGGAGACTCCACAACCTATCTGGGAAGCCTGTTCCAGTGCTGTGTCACCCTCATAGCAAAGAAATTTTTCCTTTACGTTTTGACACTTACTAATTAGCCATTTTTGTTTATTTATTTAATATGTAAAAACTTGCAAAGTCACTAGTAAAATGTTGTGAAGGGACAGATTTTTTCAGATTTCCTTCTCTGAAAAAAAAGAAAAAGAAACTAATGTCAATTATTATTATTTTTGTCATACAGAAATTAATCTTGTCAAAAAGAATTGTATTCATTTGTCTCAATTAGTTTTTCATGAACCTATGTTATCTTATTTCCTTGCTATTCTTGTCTGACATTTTTTTTGTATCTAAATCCCTACAGACATATTAATTTGCTTAGAAGGAGAATGAATTTAAGTTCTACAGCCTTTCATATATTCTTGTTTTTCTGTCTGAAAAAACCAAACTTTTTATGGAATATTTTTGCCTTTGTGTCACCTTTAACTATTTCACCATGCCAGTCTTGATTCTTTTGAACTTCATGTCCACTTCTTAAAGATGTTTTCCCTTTTGTTCTAAGCTACATTTTAGAATGAGTAATACAGTATTTCATGATTATTGGATCTTTTGAGATGTAGTAAAACATTTTTTTCCTTATCTGAATCTGATGCACTTAAGGTATCTACTGTGTATATAGTGTCACATATACATGTTTATGTACTATGCACATTGCGGAACTGAGTCTTTAGCATGGAAGACAGGCTAGAGTTTTGGAAAATAAACATCTCTTATTCGTAGTACTGAAAGATCAAAGATATTCAGAAGAATATATTATGAATAAAATATTCAGCATAAAGCTCTGCATAAAATTATGGTCTAGCTTCCAGTACACTAGAACAGTCTGTTCCTGATTCAGCCGTCCACAACTGTCCCAATATATATGAAGAGATTGTAGAGGCACTTACAATACCTTATTTCTTCCCTGAATGGCACCAAACTTATCCCATTAAAGATGGAGAAAAGTTTAGTGGTCCTGGTATAAAGTTAGCATCGTCTCTGCAGCCCTGCACTTTTGCAAACAAGAGCATAGGAATCTCTAATGATCATAGTTACACATGACCTCTTTTATCATTGTGTTATTTCCAAAACACAGCTTAGAACATTTGGCATCATGATGGTAAATTGGCATAGTATTCCATGAGGTGAGGAATGCTGTAACCTATTCGGTCAAGTATGATAATTGAGTTAACTTTTTAAGGCATAAAATCTATGAGTTTATAATAAATCTGCTCAAAAGCATAATAGTAGTAAGCATGTATAAAGCTATTTTTCTCCACCAGTATCTTCAGCATTTCTTTTTTAACTGCCGCTCAGCGGGCCACTGAGCACAAACTGCTGCTGTGTTTGTTCTGCCTTTGGATGGTCAAAAATATTATGTCATGCTTTTGGCTCGTTTCAGTGAGTATTGTATCAGGTATAGCAGTTAAGTTAGGTATTTTTAAGACTGTGTGTATTCTTAAGGGATAGAAAACAGTTATCATCTGATACGTATTCCTGTCTGCAAATCGTTTTCCACACACCAAGGAGAAAATTTAAGTTCTGAACTAATAACCCCTTAAGAGATGGAGTCCTTACTAATTATAATTTCCAGTGCTGCTTTTTTATTCCTTTGTAATCTCAGTAACCATTTTAACACCTTGTCAGGCATTCAGGAATTTCCATCTGTGCAGCCTAGTGCACTTGTGAAATAAACCCATCTGTACAGCTGATTAAAAGTTGGATGTAGTCCATGTTTTGTCTTTATCCTGAAAGAAACAGTATTGCTACATCAGTTGTTGATGTAGGGTCTGAATACAGAGTGGAATGCACAAGGCTAATGGAGCAAAATAGCTTTTAGTGTTTTCATTTGTTAATGATTGTTTAAAAAAAATCAGAGCAAATTAAGTGTGACAAGCAAGACCAATTAGAAAGGCTGCAGAGTTCAGGTCTGTGGTTAGATGCAGGAAGCAACTCTAGAATTACTGTCATTTCAAGTATGTGTTCAACAGCAAGGTGAATCCAAGTAGAGTGTCACTTCATGTTACTGGGAGTGCACACATGGTTTTCATTCATGTGGTAGGCAGTTTTCAGTCGCATGTTTTTAGGAAGGTGGAACAGATGAACAATTCCTCACCTATAAACTAGGTCAGTAGAATAACTGCATCTGCCTACCTGATTTGCATCCATATTTGGTAGTGAGAGATACCATCTCTCATATTTTTGTTCCTAATCTCATTGCCACTGCTAAAAGTTTTATGGATGCAAAGTTGTACCTATAAGAAACATCTCATTTTTAGAAATACAAAAAGAAACAACAGAAACTCAAACAGCCAAGTAGCTTTCTAAAAATTTCAGATGAGAAGACATGGATAGGGAACTTAAGCATACGGAAAAGAAAAAGGAGGAGAAAGAAAATGGGAGGCGAGTTTAAGCAGCAGAATGAGAATCTTTGTCATGTGTTTTTTTTAGTCTCCTCAGGACAATTGTTGTCACACATCTTTCTCCTCCAGCGCAGAAATGCACATCTACTTTTGGATATCAGCAGAGGTATAACAGAAAGAATTAATTCCACACTGAACCAGGATAAAAGTAACATAACGACATAGGTTCTGATATATAGATCTGTGAGCTAGTGTTAATACAAGCAAATAAACCTGCATCAGATTGCACATATCCAGGCAAATTTACTAGGTTACATTTTACTGGTGCAATGCCAAGGACCTATTTCTTCAGCATTGCATAAGAGTGTCTATGTTGATGGTTAGTCCAAAGGTATTTCAGACAATGCTTGATCAAAGGATATATGTTATATGTTTGCTAGTGCTGGATGGGCATGCTCATCAACACTCAAAATAACAAGAGGTGTGACATAGTGGTAAAGTAGTATTCACCACTGGATGCTCAAGGTACTGCAAGACCCTTTCATCCTATTACATTAATAAAGAATATCATGTGGTCTCATATATGAGACCATATATAAACTTCCAGAGCTATGAGTTAGGTCTGTACCCTTCATTACAACCTAAGTATAGGACTCATACCCATTCTAACTATCTGCAAGGACTTCCAAGGTCTGTAGACTGAGATGATTTTTCTAAAGTTACACAAGTGCACCTGAAAATCGAACACAGCCTTAGGTTTTTCAATGAGAAATGTGGAGGATTTTAGCTAGCTAAAGATGCCAAGGATACTGAAGAAAATGTTCTAACTCATAAACCAGAGCAACACAGTCTTTTATACTGCTAAAAAAAAAAAAAAAAACTAATAGGCTGTAGTTTTTGTTTTATTTGTTTTTGTTTTTTTTTTTTCTAAGGCAATTACAGTAATCAAGAGAGAAACAAGACCTTAATTATTACGTAGATGCAGCTTATAATTATATTTGAAGCAGTTTCATATATTCAAAAAAACAAAACAAAAGAAACCCCAAACCTCAGAACCAAGAGTAATTCTAGAAAGGAAGGAAAATCCAGGTGTTATAATGAAAGAATACTATATGTAGAATTTGCTCAAAGAATAAAGATAGAGAATAATTTGAATAGTAAAACAAATCTCCTTAGGTGTTTTGAGGAGTGGAAAAATATTTTTTTTTTTTTAATTGTTGTTAAAATTGAAAAGTGAAAAAACATTTAATCCTGAGATGGGAAACAACAACTGTAATTATACACTGCAGAATTGCTGCCCACTGAGTACTGTTTTGTTGAATATAGTTCACTTTTGGTGATAATAACAATACGTCACTTGGTGAATTGTGAATTCCCTTAAGGATTTTATGATACAACACTAGAGCTGAACAAATCCCAAATGCTGGTGTCTGACTTAAACTAGATAAATGTAGCTGTTTCCTATGCAGGACAAGTGTCACTAAAATACTTTTAAAATACTGTGTTTGGAACTTCAGTTTCAAGTTGTCCAGTTAAATTGGATTGAATGAACTTAAAATTTTATTTATTTCTTCTTTTCTCCCAAGGGCACAGACTAGTAATGTGTAGGTGAAAAGATAATAAGCATGGTTTTCCCCTCCTTTTTCAAATACATTGGGTGTAACACAGTGCTGAGCCCATCAGCTTCATGTGTATCATGTTTATATTCTCACAGGTGCAGAGGGCAATTCATTCAGGTACAAGCTAATCATTACCATTATTTGAGGAGGTTTTCCTTAAAGTCAAGGCATATGACTGGCAACTCCTATCCTGGTGCCTTTAATAGAATAATATGCAGAAAATTTTCTCATTCCATGTGGATTGAATGACTAAAGGTGCTCCAGGGAAGTACTGTACTGAAGACAACAGAAAGAATTAATTTAAGCAATGTCATATTTAAATCCCTGTTGCCTTTTCACACCAGAATGTTAATTCTAGGGATATGTGACCCCACTGGATTTTGTGTCAGTCTCAGACAGGATAATATAGAGGTATAGGACAACTGAGGGAATAACTTTCTGGTTTGAATAATGCTGTCTTCAGTATAATAGTGACAGATTCACTAGTGGTTTACACTGGTGTAACGCAGGATTTCATTTGGGTTATGAATTGTATAATAGAGATGAACTTGTCCTGGTTTTTTTTGCATTAATGATAAACAGGGTAGTCTTATATACAGTCTAATTTATTCAGTGCAGTGTCAAATCAAGCTGAATGTAAAGAAAAGTTTTCAAGCATCATGTTTGCAATAACTAAATTTAAGAGGCTAAAACTTAACACTTATGTTCACCTCCCCCAGTATATTTCCTAAGTAGACATCTTTTCCAGCCAAAATGTTTGAGCAGCTGATCCAGACTCATTAATGTAACAGTATTTCAGCAAAAGTCATGCTGATAGCTATTGGTTCATTAGTGCCTGAATCCAGAAGGCGCCTAGAAATAGAATCAACTGACAATCTTGGCTTTGAATGTGATGGACTTATAAATAGTTTAATAATGATTTTTGAGATTTTTGACTGTGTTTTGAGAGATCAAGATTGTAAAGTGTTTAGTACGATTGCTAATAGATCTACTTTGTTATTGTATTTTTATTTTTCACACCAAGTTACAAATTAGACGCCACTTGTTAATGATATGCTTACTGTTATCTTACAAAATCATGGTGTTATACTAAATTTATCACACAATTTGACTAAAACTGGCATCTGTAGTTATGGCAAGTAATATATCACTCCATAATTTTTTGGAGCTAGAAAAAATAACGAACAAAAAAACTTGCAAAGTGTACCAGTCCAAAGAGCAAACTGTGAACATGATCAGAAGCCAGAATAATCATCAGAGAACTGTGGAAACCAAGAAATCTGCCAGTGTGTAGGACATGATGATGGGATGCTATTGTTCTGAACAATTTCTTCCACCTCTGCTTCTTCATCCTAGATTCATGTTACTAGCTGGAGTTTAAAATGCGGAAAAGGAGGATTCTGAGCTGTAGCAAGAGGGGAGAGAAGGCAGGGGAGAATAGACAAGAACCAAGGCATATCCAAGCAGCATCTCAAACAAAGAGCAGTGGCTGAAGTTTGTGAAGTTAGCTGTTAGCTGAGGTAGCCATATCAGGCTTGTAAGATAGTTCTTAGTCTTCAAGAAACTCATGCCTAAAAGGATAACTACAGATTAATTATGCAGGTAGAGCCTGACAGCTGGAGCTTGACAGCTTGACAAAGACTGGGACAAGATGAAATGAATGTGAAGCAATTATAAGAAAGGAGTCTTAGACACTTTTTTTTTCTCCCCTGTTTTAATCCAGAAATGACTTGAAACTTCCTGAAAATATTTTAGTGAATTGAACAAATAGCCACAGGCCATACCATGCATATTCAGAGAAGCACCCTGTAACATGTTTAAAACCCAGAAATACACATCTCAGAAACATTCTTCAAGCTTTTTGAGATTAGATTTGTATAGGGGTGATTAATTGTACTGATAACTCCCTGGACTCCTATGGGCCACATAATTTGTTTTACGCCAGAATTATGTCACAATAAAAACAATCCCATGTGTACTCCATGTTACTTTAAAACATTTAGATAATTCAGTCTTCTCATCTGTTGTATATAATCTCAAAAATAAAGATGGTGAGTTAGTATTGAAACAGGATATTTTGTGTGTAAACAAAATTTGTAATTGAAAAGAAATTGTTTTTGTTTTGAATGTTATCCTTTAGGAAAAAGCATATGGTGCTTTTAGAAAATATGCAATTTCTTTCTTCTGCAGGTGTTTTCCTACCTCTGAAGGGGGATTAAAGCAGGAACTCTGAGCACCTTTTGTATTGTATTAGTGGAGCTTTACTACTGTGCTTTCCAAATTGTCTCATGGATGCACAATTCATCAGCTGGATGCCAAATTTTCCATGACACTTGTATTATGCTATGAAATTGTTTCTATTTCAAGTAGTTTAACTAAAATGAGTCCTTGTAGCAATTCTGAGAAGCAGTTATTCTTTGTGCTAGTTTACCAGGTCTTTTGATTTTTCTTACCTTTTTTTTTCCTTTTTTTTTTTTTTTTTCTTTTAGTGTAGCATTCTCAGGGTAGATTTCTCTTGAAAGACATAGTGTGACTGCAGAAACTATCATGGTGTATGTATGTGTTAAAATAACAGCTCATTTGAACTGTAATCACAGAGGGTGAAGCTGTATTTGAACTACTAATGTGCAGAGTAGCTACATGTGGTTTATAGGTCAAAGTATAATAGTGTGAGCAGTTTTTGATTGGTACAAATTGTAACTGCGGTTGTCAGCTTGGCTCCAAGAATCCCATGCACTTGGGGAAAAATAATAATGTGGTTTTTAACGATGCCAAAGTACTTCAGGATATTGCTTCACCAAATATTAATTCTTCTGTGCAAGTTCCTCTTTCCTCTTAGTGCTGCCCCCAATTAAAGCTTTAAGCACTTAACCTGTAGTTGTGAAAAAAGCAGTTTGTGATGGGTGTAATCTTACTCCCAGAGGTCTAATTATCTCAGTTGGTTCCCAATTAATCCATGAAGTTGTTAGGTCTTCCTTTTAATTAGATCTGTTCTTCTTGAAGAACAGTTTTATTTTTCATATTTCATTTTATTATTTTCTTCACTGGAACCCTGCAGGGTGGGAATTCTACTTTGAAATGTTCTTATTTGTTTGATTGCTGGTCGGTGCTTAATGAAGATGATGTTCTTTACCCACAGCTTGCATTAAAGTTCAGTTTGGAGATTGGAATGCAAGGCCATTAAGCATGAAAATTAAATGTAAATATGTACCAAGTGAGAGAGTGAACACTTCCTTTGTTTTAAAGCCATTATTTAAAGGGTGTTTTCATGTTAAGACACAATTATCTTATGTCCAATCTCGTAAAATTGAAATTGAGTTAATTCTAAACACATTCTGGAATAGCAATTTACTGGGTTTTTGTGTTTGTGTGTTTTTTGGTTTTTTTTTGGTTGGCTTTTTTTTAACATCTCATTAATGCATATATTTAAGAGGTTGCATATATGAGAAAGTTTGATATAAAATCACATCTTCCTTCTCACTTTCACCTGTGAAAAATATTTTTATATATAGTATTTTATATTATATAT